>NC_068362.1:15858260-15921559 GCF_020536995.1 Dreissena polymorpha | reverse complement strand
CATTTACTGCAATGTCAAGGTCACATTGATTCGTCTGCAATCGAGACAAGTAGTAGAACATGAATTTTAATGACTGTTTTGATGATTTGGGTGCTAAAATAGATGAGAGATGTCAATATTTGGTTCAAATGGATGTTTTAGGTGGTTTTGGACTGTTCCGGATGGGAGGGGGACCTGGTATGGACAAGTAAGGGTTACATTTCCAACAAATCTTGAATGTAAATATTATTATGTCCAAAGATTGAAGTTTCAGGGTGGAGAGCAAGATGAAAAATATGCCAAATCACATGAATGCAACCCATTTATGGCATTTTTCTCTTTGTTTGTAGGCCTGACCATTTGTCCCTTTTGCCGCAGACGGTCAACAATCCGCTAGCTGTCTTGCTCTGACTGGTGCACTGGACATGATTTCAATGAGAGTCATCATACTGATTGTTTAATTCAAACATGAATTTCAGTTTGTTCGTTAGAGTACTAACTTAGCTGTGTATTTACAGTGGACGTAGTGGTGCGTCGCATGCGGTAGACTAGGTATTTCCATATATACACTATGTTTACAGAATTGCGGCCGGTGAAGCAACATAGCTGATGAGTAAATAGCGCTAGTTCTTCAGACAAATAACTTTATTTTCAACCTATAAAGCATATTTAGCTGTAGGTGGGGCCATTTAGCTGTAAGATCTGGCTTTGGTTCTGTTAAGCCCTTAGAGTAATGAATTTCAGAGTGAAGACCATAGCGCCTTTTCCTAGTCGAGTATCGGGCAGCTGTATGTCTTTTCAGAAATGCACATGTCTCTTTAGTATGTCATTGTGATTGCTTTTAAGATAGGCAATAAACTCATAACCTTTAGAAAAAGGAGCATCTGTAAATTCAGATTTCACTATTTCAGAGTCAGCCAGACCATGATTGAGCTTAAGGATTGTGCTGCGGATGCGGCCTGTGCAGTTCCGGGAGAAAGTCACTGTCTTGGGCATTGCGGTCTGGTATCAGGTAAGCACTATTGAAAGCCTCACACTTTTGGGGGGTCTGAAGCCTTGTGCTGTCAATGCTATCTGGTTCAAGTACAATTAGAATGCATTCTTCAAGCAGTACTTCATCAGATATGGTTATCTCAAGCTTACAGTTCTCGGGCAGATATGACTTCGATGTGTTCTTGCCAGCAGAACCCCGACAGGCCAAACTATGCGTTAAGCACTATTTTCCACAGCAACCCTTGCAGACAAAAAAAATACTTGAAATTACTTCTGGCATTTAATTTCTAATTTCCTTTACATCTCTTTTGTATGTTTGTTTGCTCTTTTTAACTCTGACATGCCATCTTGCTCGGATTGATAGAGCATACCTGTTTTGTTTAGAGCCGAGTCCCCAGCTGCTCGAGTTTGCCGTGTCAATAATGATAAAGCCATGGCATGATGTCTCCTTTATGTGTTTCCTTATCTCAGTGTTGAACATAATTGCCAGTTTCAGGGGCCTTAACATTTTATTTTATTAAAGGTCTGGATGATCCTTGCCTGACTCCGGGTTTGTGTACACCTCAATCCGACTCCCTGTCCGGTACCATGGCCGCAGTGGTGCAGCCCTTGTGGACGATCCATCGACATCCTGAAAGGTCAACACTTCACCAAGCTGGGAAAATTGATCCTGAAAGTCATCCCCAGGTAGTGAAATGAATGTACACTGAACTACAGAGGAATCACACCCAAATGACTTTTCTGACATTAGTGTGGCCCCTCGGGCAGGAATTCCTTAGCAAACATGCTTTTTTGCATGGGGACTGTGGCATTTTTGCAAAACTTAAGCTTTCAACGCTGGATTTTAAAGAGAACACTTAATAAAATGAAGCCAACAGGACTTATTTTAATGAGAGAGACTATCTGGATGAGCAACAAATGTCACATTGTGTCGTAAGCTGTTGAAGGAGCGATTTGCGCCATTTCAAGTGTTAATTTTGGGTAGCAGGCTTGTATCGGCTTGAAAGCTGCAAATTATTCCTCTCATCATGATAGCATTAATTATTTTAATTGCAATGTGTATGTTTAGATTGTAAGTGAAGCTTTTAATAATAATTTTCTTGAAAAACATGATTTTATATGCTGTCAGTGAGTTTTTTTGTGTGAAAAAAGTGCTTAAAATAAAAAAAAAGTCTCCTTTTTCATCAAGAAAAGTACACTGATTCACAATCAATACATTTATTTGGGCCTTTTGCTGATATATTGGTGAATTTCGCATGCAATGATCCCAGTTTTTTGCCATAAAAGTTACGCGTAACAATAATTAGAGACACAAAATCAGCTGTCGTCACTTAGACTAAAAATCATGCATTCCGACTTGACTGCGGCCAATTTAGTCACCCGCTTTAAACGGCCATTTTAAGGCCTTTTCCCCCCTCCGAATGCACTGAAATTGCATATTCATTGTGGAAATAGTTTAAATCTCATGTGGAGGAAGTTTGAAAAGGATAGGACAAAGTTGAGTTCCCTTAAAGGTTACATTACACTAAATCATTGTGTATCCCTCCGTGGTCCATTCGAAAGTAGTGCCTATTTTAAAGAGTTCCTTTTCTCTTCTTGAATATAAGCCATTTAACAATGTGAGACATGTCTTTTGTGGTTATTTGTAATATCCTGTATGTGTCTGGAGTACTTTGATGCCTTGGATTGGAAGCTAACTTAAAAGATGGACTTTTGAGGGTGTGTTTTCTATTGTGTGGGGCTTTTGTCGAATTAGGATTCCGAAACACGTTTTTCAACGGTGGGTTCATTCGACAGCGATTTACTTTCTTAGAAGTTGCGAGACGGTATGTTTTTGATTGCAATTATTGGAAGAGGACAGATCCATCTTTAAAATGATACCAGGTTCGGAAAAATTGATACGTCGAAAAGGCAAGAAAAATGCTGTGAAAGTTGTCAGTTTTATAATGGGACCCTATGGGAATCGGAATTAGTGTAATATAACCTAAAAGCACATTTACTGCAATGTCAAGGTCACATGGATTCGTCTGCAAGCGAGACAAGTAGAACATGAATTTTAATGAATGTTTTGATGATTTGGGTGCTAAAATAGATGAGAGATGTCAATATTTTGGTTCAAATGGATGTTTTAGGTGGTTTTGGACTGTTCCGGATGGGAGGGGGACCTGGTATGGACAAGTAAGGGTTACATTTCCAACAAATCTTGAATGTAAATATTATTATGTCCAAAGATTGAAGTTTCAGGTGGAGAGCAAGATGAAAAATATGCCAAATCACATGAATGCAACCCATTTATGCCATTTTTCTCTTTGTTTGTAGGCCTGACCATTTGTCCCTTTTGCCGCAGACGGTCAACAATCCGCTAGCTGTCTTGCTCTGACTGGTGCACTGGACATGATTTCAATGAGAGTCATCATACTGATTGTTTAATTCAAACATGAATTTCAGTTTGTTCATTAGAGTACTAACTTAGCTGTGTATTTACAGTGGACGTAGTGGTGCGTCGCATGCGGTAGACTAGGTATTTCCATATATACACTATGTTTACAGAATTGCGGCCAGTGAAGCAACATAGCTGATGAGTTAATAGCGCTAGTTCTTCAGACAAAGAACTTTATTTTCAACCTATAAAGCATATTTAGCTGTAGGTGGGGCCATTTAGCTGTAAGATCTGGCTTTGGTTCTGTTAAGCCCTTAGAGTAATGAATTTCAGAGTGAAGACCATAGCGCCTTTTCCTAGTCGAGTATCGGGCAGCTGTATGTCTTTTCAGAAATGCACATGTCTTCTTTAGTATGTCATTGTGATTGCTTTTAAGATAGGCAATAAACTCATAACCTTTAGAAAAAGGAGCATCTGTAAATTCAGATTTCACTATTTCAGAGTCAGCCAGACCATGATTGAGCTTAAGGATTGTGCTGCGGATGCGGCCTGTGCAGTTCCGGGAGAAAGTCACTGTCTTGGGCATTGCGGTCTGGTATCAGGTAAGCACTATTGAAAGCCTCACACTTTTGGGGGGTCTGAAGCCTTGTGCTGTCAATGCTATCTGGTTCAAGTACAATTAGAATGCATTCTTCAAGCAGTACTTCATCAGATATGGTTATCTCAAGCTTACAGTTCTCGGGCAGATATGACTTCGATGTGTTCTTGCCAGCAGAACCCCGACAGGCCAAACTATGCGTTAAGCACTATTTTCCACAGCAACCCTTGCAGACAAAAAAAAATACTTGAAATTACTTCTGGCATTTAATTTCTAATTTCCTTTACATCTCTTTTGTATGTTTGTTTGCTCTTTTTAACTCTGACATGCCATCTTGCTCGGATTGATAGAGCATACCTGTTTTGTTTAGAGCCGAGTCCCCAGCTGCTCGAGTTTGCCGTGTCAATAATGATAAAGCCATGGCATGATGTCTCCTTTATGTGTTTCCTTATCTCAGTGTTGAACATAATTGCCAGTTTCAGGGGCCTTAACATTTTATTTTATTAAAGGTCTGGATGATCCTTGCCTGACTCCGGGTTTGTGTACACCTCAATCCGACTCCCTGTCCGGTACCATGGCCGCAGTGGTGCAGCCCTTGTGGACGATCCATCGACATCCTGAAAGGTCAACACTTCACCAAGCTGGGAAAATTGATCCTGATAGTCATCCCCAGGTAGTGAAATGAATGTACACTGAACTACAGAGGAATCACACCCAAATGACTTTTCTGACATTAGTGTGGCCCCTCGGGCAGGAATTCCTTAGCAAACATGCTTTTTTGCATGGGGACTGTGGCATTTTTGCAAAACTTAAGCTTTCAACGCTGGACTTTAAAGAGAACACTTAATAAAATGAAGCCAACAGGACTTATTTTAATGAGAGAGACTATCTGGATGAGCAACAAATGTCACATTGTGTCGTAAGCTGTTGAAGGAGCGATTTGCGCCATTTCAAGTGTTAATTTTGGGTAGCAGGCTTGTATCGGCTTGAAAGCTGCAAATTATTCCTTTCATCATGATAGCATTAATTATTTTAATTGCAATGTGTATGTTTAGATTGTAAGTGAAGCTTTTAATCATAATTTTCTTGAAAAACATGATTTTATATGCTGTCAGTGAGTTTTTTTGTGTGAAAAAAGTGCTTAAAATTAAAAAAAAGTCTCCTTTTTCATCAAGAAAAGTACACTGATTCACAATCAATACATTTATTTGGGCCTTTTGCTGATATATTGGTGAATTTCGCATGCAATGATCCCAGTTTTTGCCATAAAAGTTACGCGTAACAATAATTAGAGACACAAAATCAGCTGTCGTCACTTAGACTAAAAATCATGCATTCCGACTTGACTGCGGCCAATTTAGTCACCGCTTTAAACGGCCATTTTAAGTCCTTTTCCCTCCTCCGAATGCACTGAAATTGCATATTAATTGTGGAAAATAGTTTAAATCTCATGTGGAGAAAGTTTGAAAAGGATAGGACAAAGTTGAGTTCCCTTAAAAAAGCACATTTACTGCAATGTCAAGGTCACATGGATTCGTCTGCAAGCGAGACAAGTAGAACATGAATTTTAATGAATGTTTTGATGATTTGGGTGCTAAAATAGATGAGAGATGTCAATATTTTGGTTCAAATGGATGTTTTAGGTGGTTTTGGACTGTTCCGGATGGGAGGGGGACCTGGTATGGACAAGTAAGGGTTACATTTCCAACAAATCTTGAATGTAAATATTATAATGTCCAAAGATTGAAGTTTCAGGTGGAGAGCAAGATGAAAAATATGCCAAATCACATGAATGCAACCCATTTATGCCATTTTTCTCTTTGTTTGTAGGCCTGACCATTTGTCCCTTTTGCCGCAGACGGTCAACAATCCGCTAGCTGTCTTGCTCTGACTGGTGCACTGGACATGATTTCAATGAGAGTCATCATACTGATTGTTTAATTCAAACATGAATTTCAGTTTGTTCGTTAGAGTACTAACTTAGCTGTGTGTTTACAGTGGACGTAGTGGTGCGTCGCATGCGGTAGACTAGGTATTTCCATATATACACTATGTTTACAGAATTGCGGCCTGTGAAGCAACATAGCTGATGAGTAAATAGCGCTAGTTCTTCAGACAAATAACTTTATTTTCAACCTATAAAGCATATTTAGCTGTAGGTGGGGCCATTTAGCTGTAAGATCTGGCTTTGGTTCTGTTAAGCCCTTAGAGTAATGAATTTCAGAGTGAAGACCATAGCGCCTTTTCCTAGTCGAGTATCGGGCAGCTGTATGTCTTTTCAGAAATGCACATGTCTTCTTTAGTATGTCATTGTGATTGCTTTTAAGATAGGCAATAAACTCATAACCTTTAGAAAAAGGAGCATCTGTAAATTCAGATTTCACTATTTCAGAGTCAGCCAGACCATGATTGAGCTTAAGGATTGTGCTGCGGATGCGGCCTGTGCAGTTCCGGGAGAAAGTCACTGTCTTGGGCATTGCGGTCTGGTATCAGGTAAGCACTATTGAAAGCCTCACACTTTTGGGGGGTCTGAAGCCTTGTGCTGTCAATGCTATCTGGTTCAAGTACAATTAGAATGCATTCTTCAAGCAGTCCTTCATCAGATATGGTTATCTCAAGCTTACAGTTCTCGGGCAGATATGACTTCGATGTGTTCTTGCCAGCAGAACCCCGACAGGCCAAACTATGCGTTAAGCACTATTTTCCACAGCAACCCTTGCAGACAAAAAAAAATACTTGAAATTACTTCTGGCATTTAATTTCTAATTTCCTTTACATCTCTTTTGTATGTTTGTTTGCTCTTTTTAACTCTGACATGCCATCTTGCTCGGATTGATAGAGCATACCTGTTTTGTTTAGAGCCGAGTCCCCAGCTGCTCGAGTTTGCCGTGTCAATAATGATAAAGCCATGGCATGATGTCTCCTTTATGTGTTTCCTTATCTCAGTGTTGAACATAATTGCCAGTTTCAGGGGCCTTAACATTTTATTTTATTAAAGGTCTGGATGATCCTTGCCTGACTCCGGGTTTGTGTACACCTCAATCCGACTCCCTGTCCGGTACCATGGCCGCAGTGGTGCAGCCCTTGTGGACGATCCATCGACATCCTGAAAGGTCAACACTTCACCAAGCTGGGAAAATTGATCCTGATAGTCATCCCCAGGTAGTGAAATGAATGTACACTGAACTACAGAGGAATCACACCCAAATGACTTTTCTGACATTAGTGTGGCCCCTCTGGGCAGGAATTCCTTAGCAAACATGCTTTTTTGCATGGGGACTGTGGCATTTTTGCAAAACTTAAGCTTTCAACGCTGGATTTTAAAGAGAACACTTAATAAAATGAAGCCAACAGGACTTATTTTAATGAGAGAGACTATCTGGATGAGCAACAAATGTCACATTGTGTCGTAAGCTGTTGAAGGAGCGATTTGCGCCATTTCAAGTGTTAATTTTGGGTAGCAGGCTTGTATCGGCTTGAAAGCTGCAAATTATTCCTCTCATCATGATAGCATTAATTATTTTAATTGCAATGTGTATGTTAGATTGTAAGTGAAGCTTTTAATAATAATTTTCTTGAAAAACATGATTTTATATGCTGTCAGTGAGTTTTTTTGTGTGAAAAAAGTGCTTAAAATAAAAAAAAGTCTCCTTTTTCATCAAGAAAAGTACACTGATTCACAATCAATACATTTATTTGGGCCTTTTGCTGATATATTGGTGAATTTCGCATGCAATGATCCCAGTTTTTGCCATAAAAGTTACGCGTAACAATAATTAGAGACACAAAATCAGCTGTCGTCACTTAGACTAAAAATCATGCATTCCGACTTGACTGCGGCCAATTTAGTCACCGCTTTAAACGGCCATTTTAAGGCCTTTTCCCCCCTCCGAATGCACTGAAATTGCATATTCATTGTGGAAATAGTTTAAATCTCATGTGGAGAAAGTTTGAAAAGGATAGGACAAAGTTGAGCTCCCTTAAAGGTTACATTACACTAAATCATTGTGTATCCCTCCGTGGTCCATTCGAAAGTAGTGCCTTATTTCTAAAGAGTTCCTTTTCTCTTCTTGAATATAAGCCATTTAACAATGTGAGACATGTCTTTTGTGGTTATTTGTAATATCCTGTATGTGTCTGGAGTACTTTGATGCCTTGGATTGGAAGCTAACTTAAAAGATGGACTTTTGAGGGTGTGTTTTCTATTGTGTGGGGCTTTTGTCGAAATTAGGATTCCGAAACACGTTTTTCAACGGTGGGTTCATTCGACAGCGATTTACTTTCTTAGAAGTTGCGAGACGGTATGTTTTTGATTGCAATTATTGGAAGAGGACAGATCCATCTTTAAAATGATACCAGGTTCGGAAAAATTGATACGTCGAAAAGGCAAGAAAAATGCTGTGAAAGTTGTCAGTTTTATAATGGGACCCTATGGGAATCGGAATTAGTGTAATATAACCTTAAAAAAGCACATTTACTGCAATGTCAAGGTCACATGGATTCGTCTGCAATCGAGACAAGTAGAACATGAATTTTAATGAATGTTTTGATGATTTGGGTGCTAAAATAGATGAGAGATGTCAATATTTTGGTTCAAATGGATGTTTTAGGTGGTTTTGGACTGTTCCGGATGGGAGGGGGACCTGGTATGGACAAGTAAGGGTTACATTTCCAACAAATCTTGAATGTAAATATTATTATGTCCAAAGATTGAAGTTTCAGGTGGAGAGCAAGATGAAAAATATGCCAAATCACATGAATGCAACCCATTTATGCCATTTTTCTCTTTGTTTGTAGGCCTGACCATTTGTCCCTTTTGCCGCAGACGGTCAACAATCCGCTAGCTGTCTTGCTCTGACTGGTGCACTGGACATGATTTCAATGAGAGTCATCATACTGATTGTTTAATTCAAACATGAATTTCAGTTTGTTCGTTAGAGTACTAACTTAGCTGTGTATTTACAGTGGACGTAGTGGTGCGTCGCATGCAGGTAGACTAGGTATTTCCATATATACACTATGTTTACAGAATTGCGGCCGGTGAAGCAACATAGCTGATGAGTAAATAGCGCTAGTTCCTCAGACAAATAACTTTATTTTCAACCTATAAAGCATATTTAGCTGTAGGTGGGGCCATTTAGCTGTAAGATCTGGCTTTGGTTCTGTTAAGCCCTTAGAGTAATGAATTTCAGAGTGAAGACCATAGCGCCTTTTCCTAGTCGAGTATCGGGCAGCTGTATGTCTTTTCAGAAATGCACATGTCTTCTTTAGTATGTCATTGTGATTGCTTTTAAGATAGGCAATAAACTCATAACCTTTAGAAAAAGGAGCATCTGTAAATTCAGATTTCACTATTTCAGAGTCAGCCAGACCATGATTGAGCTTAAGGATTGTGCTGCGGATGCGGCCTGTGCAGTTCCGGGAGAAAGTCACTGTCTTGGGCATTGCGGTCTGGTATCAGGTAAGCACTATTGAAAGC
Source organism: Dreissena polymorpha (assembly GCF_020536995.1). Taxonomy (NCBI): domain Eukaryota; kingdom Metazoa; phylum Mollusca; class Bivalvia; order Myida; family Dreissenidae; genus Dreissena; species Dreissena polymorpha. The sequence continues at coordinate 15,912,130 of NC_068362.1, read as the reverse complement.
CTCACACTTTTGGGGGGTCTGAAGCCTTGTGCTGTCAATGCTATCTGGTTCAAGTACAATTAGAATGCATTCTTCAAGCAGTACTTCATCAGATATGGTTATCTCAAGCTTACAGTTCTCGGGCAGATATGACTTCGATGTGTTCTTGCCAGCAGAACCCCGACAGGCCAAACTATGCGTTAAGCACTATTTTCCACAGCAACCCTTGCAGACAAAAAAAAATACTTGAAATTACTTCTGGCATTTAATTTCTAATTTCCTTTACATCTCTTTTGTATGTTTGTTTGCTCTTTTTAACTCTGACATGCCATCTTGCTCGGATTGATAGAGCATACCTGTTTTGTTTAGAGCCGAGTCCCCAGCTGCTCGAGTTTGCCGTGTCAATAATGATAAAGCCATGGCATGATGTCTCCTTTATGTGTTTCCTTATCTCAGTGTTGAACATAATTGCCAGTTTCAGGGGCCTTAACATTTTATTTTATTAAAGGTCTGGATGATCCTTGCCTGACTCCGGGTTTGTGTACACCTCAATCCGACTCCCTGTCCGGTACCATGGCCGCAGTGGTGCAGCCCTTGTGGACGATCCATCGACATCCTGAAAGGTCAACACTTCACCAAGCTGGGAAAATTGATCCTGATAGTCATCCCCAGGTAGTGAAATGAATGTACACTGAACTACAGAGGAATCACACCCAAATGACTTTTCTGACATTAGTGTGGCCCCTCGGGCAGGAATTCCTTAGCAAACATGCTTTTTTGCATGGGGACTGTGGCATTTTTGCAAAACTTAAGCTTTCAACGCTGGATTTTAAAGAGAACACTTAATAAAATGAAGCCAACAGGACTTATTTTAATGAGAGAGACTATCTGGATGAGCAACAAATGTCACATTGTGTCGTAAGCTGTTGAAGGAGCGATTTGCGCCATTTCAAGTGTTAATTTTGGGTAGCAGGCTTGTATCGGCTTGAAAGCTGCAAATTATTCCTCTCATCATGATAGCATTAATTATTTTAATTGCAATGTGTATGTTTAGATTGTAAGTGAAGCTTTTAATAATAATTTTCTTGAAAAACATGATTTTATATGCTGTCAGTGAGTTTTTTTGTGTGAAAAAAGTGCTTAAAATAAAAAAAAAGTCTCCTTTTTCATCAAGAAAAGTACACTGATTCACAATCAATACATTTATTTGGGCCTTTTGCTGATATATTGGTGAATTTCGCATGCAATGATCCCAGTTTTTGCCATAAAAGTTACGCATAACAATAATTAGAGACACAAAATCAGCTGTCGTCACTTAGACTAAAAATCATGCATTCCGACTTGACTGCGGCCAATTTAGTCACCGCTTTAAACGGCCATTTTAAGGCCTTTTCCCTCCTCCGAATGCACTGAAATTGCATATTCATTGTGGAAATAGTTTAAATCTCATGTGGAGAAAGTTTGAAAAGGATAGGACAAAGTTGAGTTCCCTTAAAAAAGCACATTTACTGCAATGTCAAGGTCACATGGATTCGTCTGCAAGCGAGACAAGTAGAACATGAATGTTAATGAATGTTTTGATGATTTGGGTGCTAAAATAGATGAGAGATGTCAATATTTTGGTTCAAATGGATGTTTTAGGTGGTTTTGGACTGTTCCAGATGGGAGGGGGACCTGGTATGGACAAGTAAGGGTTACATTTCCAACAAATCTTGAATGTAAATATTATTATGTCCAAAGATTGAAGTTTCAGGTGGAGAGCAAGATGAAAAATATGCCAAATCACATGAATGCAACCCATTTATGCCATTTTTCTCTTTGTTTGTAGGCCTGACCATTTGTCCCTTTTGCCGCAGACGGTCAACAATCCGCTAGCTGTCTTGCTCTGACTGGTGCACTGGACATGATTTCAATGAGAGTCATCATACTGATTGTTTAATTCAAACATGAATTTCAGTTTGTTCGTTAGAGTACTAACTTAGCTGTGTATTTACAGTGGACGTAGTGGTGCGTCGCATGCGGTAGACTAGGTATTTCCATATATACACTATGTTTACAGAATTGCGGCCTGTGAAGCAACATAGCTGATGAGTAAATAGTGCTAATTCTTCAGACAAATAACTTTATTTTCAACCTATAAAGCATATTTAGCTGTAGGTGGGGCCATTTAGCTGTAAGATCTGGCTTTGGTTCTGTTAAGCCCTTAGAGTAATGAATTTCAGAGTGAAGACCATAGCGCCTTTTCCTAGTCGAGTATCGGGCAGCTGTATGTCTTTTCAGAAATGCACATGTCTTCTTTAGTATGTCATTGTGATTGCTTTTAAGATAGGCAATAAACTCATAACCTTTAGAAAAAGGAGCATCTGTAAATTCAGATTTCACTATTTCAGAGTCAGCCAGACCATGATTGAGCTTAAGGATTGTGCTGGGGATGCGGCCTGTGCAGTTCCGGGAGAAAGTCACTGTCTTGGGCATTGCGGTCTGGTATCAGGTAAGCACTATTGAAAGCCTCACACTTTTGGGGGGTCTGAAGCCTTGTGCTGTCAATGCTATCTGGTTCAAGTACAATTAGAATGCATTCTTCAAGCAGTACTTCATCAGATATGGTTATCTCAAGCTTACAGTTCTCGGGCAGATATGACTTCGATGTGTTCTTGCCAGCAGAACCCCGACAGGCCAAACTATGCGTTAAGCACTATTTTCCACAGCAACCCTTGCAGACAAAAAAAAATACTTGAAATTACTTCTGGCATTTAATTTCTAATTTCCTTTACATCTCTTTTGTATGTTTGTTTGCTCTTTTTAACTCTGACATGCCATCTTGCTCGGATTGATAGAGCATACCTGTTTTGTTTAGAGCCGAGTCCCCAGCTGCTCGAGTTTGCCGTGTCAATAATGATAAAGCCATGGCATGATGTCTCCTTTATGTGTTTCCTTATCTCAGTGTTGAACATAATTGCCAGTTTCAGGGGCCTTAACATTTTATTTTATTAAAGGTCTGGATGATCCTTGCCTGACTCCGGGTTTGTGTACACCTCAATCCGACTCTCTGTCCGGTACCATGGCTGCAGTGGTGCAGCCCTTGTGGACGATCCATCGACATCCTGAAAGGTCAACACTTCACCAAGCTGGGAAAATTGATCCTGATAGTCATCCCCAGGTAGTGAAATGAATGTACACTGAACTACAGAGGAATCACACCCAAATGACTTTTCTGACATTAGTGTGGCCCCTCGGGCAGGAATTCCTTAGCAAACATGCTTTTTTGCATGGGGACTGTGGCATTTTTGCAAAACTTAAGCTTTCAACGCTGGATTTTAAAGAGAACACTTAATAAAATGAAGCCAACAGGACTTATTTTAATGAGAGAGACTATCTGGATGAGCAACAAATGTCACATTGTGTCGTAAGCTGTTGAAGGAGCGATTTGCGCCATTTCAAGTGTTAATTTTGGGTAGCAGGCTTGTATCGGCTTGAAAGCTGCAAATTATTCCTCTCATCATGATAGCATTAATTATTTTAATTGCAATGTGTATGTTTAGATTGTAAGTGAAGCTTTTAATAATAATTTTCTTGAAAAACATGATTTTATATGCTGTCAGTGAGTTTTTTTGTGTGAAAAAAGTGCTTAAAATAAAAAAAAGTCTCCTTTTTCATCAAGAAAAGTACACTGATTCACAATCAATACATTTATTTGGGCCTTTTGCTGATATATTGGTGAATTTCGCATGCAATGATCCCAGTTTTTGCCATAAAAGTTACGCGTAACAATAATTAGAGACACAAAATCAGCTGTCGTCACTTAGACTAAAAATCATGCATTCCGACTTGACTGCGGCCAATTTAGTCACCGCTTTAAACGGCCATTTTAAGGCCTTTTCCCCCCTCCGAATGCACTGAAATTGCATATTCATTGTGGAAATAGTTTAAATCTCATGTGGAGAAAGTTTGAAAAGGATAGGACAAAGTTGAGTTCCCTTAAAAAAGCACATTTACTGCAATGTCAAGGTCACATGGATTCGTCTGCAAGCGAGACAAGTAGAACATGAATTTTAATGAATGTTTTGATGATTTGGGTGCTAAAATAGATGAGAGATGTCAATATTTTGGTTCAAATGGATGTTTTAGGTGGTTTTGGACTGTTCCAGATGGGAGGGGGACCTGGTATGGACAAGTAAGGGTTACATTTCCAACAAATCTTGAATGTAAATATTATTATGTCCAAAGATTGAAGTTTCAGGTGGAGAGCAAGATGAAAAATATGCCAAATCACATGAATGCAACCCATTTATGCCATTTTTCTCTTTGTTTGTAGGCCTGACCATTTGTCCCTTTGAGCCGCAGACGGTCAACAATCCGCTAGCTGTCTTGCTCTGACTGGTGCACTGGACATGATTTCAATGAGAGTCATCATACTGATTGTTTAATTCAAACATGAATTTCAGTTTGTTCGTTAGAGTACTAACTTAGCTGTGTATTTACAGTGGACGTAGTGGTGCGTCGCATGCGGTAGACTAGGTATTTCCATATATACACTATGTTTACAGAATTGCGGCCGGTGAAGCAACATAGCTGATGAGTAAATAGTGCTAATTCTTCAGACAAATAACTTTATTTTCAACCTATAAAGCATATTTAGCTGTAGGTGGGGCCATTTAGCTGTAAGATCTGGCTTTGGTTCTGTTAAGCCCTTAGAGTAATGAATTTCAGAGTGAAGACCATAGCGCCTTTTCCTAGTCGAGTATCGGGCAGCTGTATGTCTTTTCAGAAATGCACATGTCTTCTTTAGTATGTCATTGTGATTGCTTTTAAGATAGGCAATAAACTCATAACCTTTAGAAAAAGGAGCATCTGTAAATTCAGATTTCACTATTTCAGAGTCAGCCAGACCATGATTGAGCTTAAGGATTGTGCTGCGGATGCGGCCTGTGCAGTTCCGGGAGAAAGTCACTGTCTTGGGCATTGCGGTCTGGTATCAGGTAAGCACTATTGAAAGCCTCACACTTTTGGGGGGTCTGAAGCCTTGTGCTGTCAATGCTATCTGGTTCAAGTACAATTAGAATGCATTCTTCAAGCAGTACTTCATCAGATATGGTTATCTCAAGCTTACAGTTCTCGGGCAGATATGACTTCGATGTGTTCTTGCCAGCAGAACCCCGACAGGCCAAACTATGCGTTAAGCACTATTTTCCACAGCAACCCTTGCAGACAAAAAAAAAATACTTGAAATTACTTCTGGCATTTAATTTCTATTTCCTTTACATCTCTTTTGTATGTTTGTTTGCTCTTTTTAACTCTGACATGCCATCTTGCTCGGATTGATAGAGCATACCTGTTTTGTTTAGAGCCGAGTCCCCAGCTGCTCGAGTTTGCCGTGTCAATAATGATAAAGCCATGGCATGATGTCTCCTTTATGTGTTTCCTTATCTCAGTGTTGAACATAATTGCCAGTTTCAGGGGCCTTAACATTTTATTTTATTAAAGGTCTGGATGATCCTTGCCTGACTCCGGGTTTGTGTACACCTCAATCCGACTCCCTGTCCGGTACCATGGCCGCAGTGGTGCAGCCCTTGTGGACGATCCATCGACATCCTGAAAGGTCAACACTTCACCAAGCTGGGAAAATTGATCCTGATAGTCATCCCCAGGTAGTGAAATGAATGTACACTGAACTACAGAGGAATCACACCCAAATGACTTTTCTGACATTAGTGTGGCCCCTCGGGCAGGAATTCCTTAGCAAACATGCTTTTTTGCATGGGGACTGTGGCATTTTTGCAAAACTTAAGCTTTCAACGCTGGATTTTAAAGAGAACACTTAATAAAATGAAGCCAACAGGACTTATTTTAATGAGAGAGACTATCTGGATGAGCAACAAATGTCACATTGTGTCGTAAGCTGTTGAAGGAGCGATTTGCGCCATTTCAAGTGTTAATTTTGGGTAGCAGGCTTGTATCGGCTTGAAAGCTGCAAATTATTCCTCTCATCATGATAGCATTAATTATTTTAATTGCAATGTGTATGTTTAGATTGTAAGTGAAGCTTTTAATAATAATTTTCTTGAAAAACATGATTTTATATGCTGTCAGTGAGTTTTTTTGTGTGAAAAAAGTGCTTAAAATTTAAAAAAAAGTCTCCTTTTTCATCAAGAAAAGTACACTGATTCACAATCAATACATTTATTTGGGCCTTTTGCTGATATATTGGTGAATTTCGCATGCAATGATCCCAGTTTTTGCCATAAAAGTTACGCGTAACAATAATTAGAGACACAAAATCAGCTGTCGTCACTTAGACTAAAAATCATGCATTCCGACTTGACTGCGGCCAATTTAGTCACCGCTTTAAACAGCCATTTTAAGGCCTTTTCCCCCCTCCGAATGCACTGAAATTGCATATTCATTGTGGAAATAGTTAAAATCTCATGTGGAGAAAGTTTTAAAAGGATAGGACAAAGTTGAGTTCCCTTAAAGGTTACATTACACTAAATCATTGTGTATCCCTCCGTGGTCCATTCGAAAGTAGTGCCTATTTCTAAAGAGTTCCTTTTCTCTTCTTGAATATAAGCCATTTAACAACGTGAGACATGTTTTTTGTGGTTATTTGTAATATCCTGTATGTGTCTGGAGTACTTTGATGCCTTGGATTGGAAGCTAACTTAAAAGATGGACTTTTGAGGGTGTGTTTTCTATTGTGTGGGGCTTTTGTCGAAATTAGGATTCCGAAACACGTTTTTCAACGGTGGGTTCATTCGACAGCGATTTACTTTCTTAGAAGTTGCGAGACAGTATGTTTTTGATTGCAATTATTGGAAGAGGACAGATCCATCTTTAAAATGATACCAGGTTCGGAAAAATTGATACGTCGAAAAGGCAAGAAAAATGCTGTGAAAGTTGTCAGTTTTATAATGGGACCCTATGGGAATCGGAATTAGTGTAATATAACCATAATAAAAAGAAGACTTCAGTAATGGCTAATTAACATATAGGGGACACAACTCTTCCAGTGTACCAAAGGGAAACCAAGGCAGACCCACAAAGGCAGACCCAGAGTATTAAAGGCTGTAAATAATTCTAAACTAATTACACACCAACTTAGGACTAAATTAACCATTAGGCAGAGAGGGCACTCAATACAGTGCTCTTTCACTCTGCGTCATTTTTGACGAATAAGAAAATATTTTTCATTGAATACTAGTTAAAGGGATCTTTTTGGTAAATTGACAAAATTGAAAAAAGTTGTTTCAGACACGCAAATTTTCGTTTTAGTTAGGATATTTGTGAGGAAACAGTAATACTGAACATTTCATTTACCATGGTCTAATATAGCTATTATATGCATCATTCGACGATTTAAAAACCTGAAAATTATAAAGCGTTGCAACGCGAAACGATTGAATAATTTGGAGAGTTCTGTTGTTGTCGTTTAATTTTGTGAACCTACGAAGATTGCTCAAAACATGCCAAAATCTGTGAAAATGCCCCTTTAAAGAAAATTGATCTTCCTCCAAAGACACCAAGTACCGGTTATACGCCCAGGAAACGGACCTGAGAGCGTTTCTATAAGCCTGAGGCTTTCGATGCAATCGTGCTGAAATAAATAGAGGATATTTGTTGGATCCGGTGGATTATCGATTTTAATTCACGAGTGATCATATAAAATAATATTTTCACGAGTGGCGCAGCCACGAGTGAAAATATATGTTTTCTATGATCACGAGTGAATTAAAGTCGATAATCCACCGAATCCAACAATTTTTCTTTTTATTTAATGCATTTTCACAGTTTATATACATTGTTCAAGAGTTTAACTAACGAATTTTGCTGGGATAATGACGTCATTTCGTCAAAAAAATGACGTCATTTCACAGTAAACAATGAAAATCATCGATAATTCTCACTGATAATTTTCACTGTTTGAAACAGTGAAATTATCAGTTTTAATTCACTGATATTTCTCTATAAACCACCGGAAAGCATTAAATAAATAGGTTTAAACTTAAGAAAATTGGCAGATTGTATGTTTTGCCAGCATTTGCATTGGTAGGCCCCACAAGTTTCAATTCCCATGGGCCTCAACGTGCTTTATCCGGCACTGCCAACTTTGTATATTTTTCACTGCCGTAACATATAGGCACATGCACAAAATCTTCCTAAAAGTAGTGCTGTAGGAGGAAAGGCAAACGCCTTGGTCCACCACGCCGACCAACCTCATAACTAACCAGGGACCTATACAAACATGCATAGGTGCCTGAACTAACGCATGCATCTTGTGGAGTTTGTATGTGTACATGCATCATGTTGATAACATATTGCACATATAAAACATAATTAATTATAGTTTATGATCAATATTTTTCTTTCAGCTTTCAATTATGACCATGTCATTGTGTCAACCTGTTATCCGAGCTTCAAAGGAATTTACTGGCCAAACAGTTTTTGTCAGCAAAACTTGAACGACAGTTGCAAGCTTTAAAGGGATCTCTTAACAGTTTGGTTAAAATACGATTTTCAAAAGAATTGCCACATATTTAAAACGAGTATACCTATAATGTTGTAACAAACAAAATACCTTTGACTAAGATTTTTTTTAAATTATTGGTTAATTAATTGATAATCCTCATGTCAAAAGTCGTAAAATAATAGAGCGCCTCTAATGCTATTCATCGATATTTTCTACAAACACTCAGAAAAAAGAAACCGTTTATGATTCGATAAATATATAAAATACTGTGCATTATAAGGGTAGCGCACACACTTTCGTTTTAAGAGGTCCCGTGTACGATTCTCGAGGAAGGCAATACTCTGTATTCTACTTTTTGCCATTATAATTATTACAGCGTATCCAAACCATTGCATAAATACGAAAGTCTGCGAACAGGTCCCTTTAAATCTTCAATCACGATTTGGATATAGCATTGTTATGAGAAAACTTGGCTGATTTGATGTGCGTACCATGACATGGTTAAATACTAGTAAATAAACGAAGCTTTGTTTTCGGTAAGAGTCTACGTCATTTGTGGCATCAAGCCGCCTCACTTACAGATTTTTTAGAAGCTATTCTTTTTTTTAATTGCCATGTTAACACTATCTTATCTTGGACGACTCTTGATGCAGATGCATTAAGGCCAGTTTTCTCCGCACGGGACGCACTAGTGATCGTCGAATGCTGGTAAGTGTCGATGAGGAAGAAAAATAGCATACCATGCTGGAGAGATTTTATTTATTTATCATTGACTTCTGGAAATAATCATTCTCAGTTTTAATATTCCATGGTTATTTGAAAAAGGAAATAGTGCCAGAGTTTTCTTATATTGTGTTACTTTCTTTATCAGGTCTCTTCGACGTTTTATTAAAAAAATAAGGTTAACAAAATTCAATATGGATATAAAAGTGCATGCACATTAAACATGCATCGTGAATATTGTGTTACAATAGTGTTCTAATATCGCAATAAGTGTCAACATGGAACTTTGTAATCTGCGAACATATAAGCCTCTTACAAACTGGGGGAAGGTGGTGTAAATGTATCAATTTTTGATCAGTTTACTGCGCGTGTTTCCCAATCCACAAACGTCCCATTTGAACGTTGCCTTCAGCAACTTCCGGCGTTTTGTATGGGTTAGTGATATTCGACATTTTCGGGGACCCAAATGTTGTTAACATTTATCTTTTTTATTTGCATTTAATCTGCAATGCAAACACAACACATTAGCTTTGGGCCATAGCGGGGAAAGTGATGTCCAGGCCTAGTAAATCATTTATAGCATTTAATGCAATTTCAATCAACCCAATGGCTTAAGCTAAAAAAAAAAAAAACACTTATTGAACATAGCATGCAAGATATTTAATGGTGGACCAACAAGCAATTTAGAATACATTTGTTCTTTTGCATTTCGATTGTATTCGTCAAAACTGTTACACTACGAGCCGCGTTCTGTGAAAACTGTGCTTAATGCATGTGCGTACTGTGTCGTCTCAGACATAATTGTGCAGTCCGCGCAGGCTTATCAGGGTCGACACTTTCCGCCGTTGTGCATTTTTCGTTTATAGGCAGTCTCTTCTAAAACGGAAATTCGATGGACGCTGTAAGTGTTGTGTCGGATTAGCCTGTGCGGAGATGTATAAAGTACCGTTTTCACAGATCGCGGCTAATGTAATTTAGAGAAAGTGGGCCCTAACGTTGGAGAAGAATGGAACACAAAAGTGGGTGATTGTGGCAAACATGTGAGTTTATAACCATACAAGTGCTGTCAATCTTAACATGTGTGAAGAGGAAGTGATTTCATTATCGCTCTTTTTCAATCGCGTCAATCGACTCAACTACGTGAATGAAAAAAGGAATAAACGTGTATAATCATTTTAGATATCTTGCAACTTGATATGGTTAAATAAGTGATTCCTTGTGTTTCCCTTTTGTCACTATACTCCCCAAATATGCCGAAAGCTTTATACAAAGCATATAATTAAGCAATAAACGAACATGTTTGTATTTTGCCAGCCGAGCAATCAAGAAGATAGGGTATGCTTTTATCGACGGAATACCATCGAGATTTACGTAGCTCAAACTTTTCTTTTGAAATGTAAGGTGTCTAATAATAAAAAATGCGTTATGCGAAAGTGAGTCTTATGCCAAATGAGCATTTGTGCAGTTTAGTGAGGAGTCAGCATGTCCGCTAAAGACACCGCGAAGTAATGCGTGACTCTAGAGCGGACAGGTAGCTCCTGACCAGATTGCGCAAATGCGCATGCCAATCGGGAGCTACATTGGTCGCATACACCATTTGACATATAACCTATTTTCGCATGACGCGGGTTATATTACACAGTTATAATTGTTAAAATTACGCAACATATCAAGAAGCGTCACTTCATAATGTTATTAGGGATTAACCCGTTAAACAAATGAGTAGGTAGTACATTTATGGACACGTACTTAACCTGTTAGGCCCTAGGTGTTAACAACGAGAAAGTAAAAAGAAATGACCTATTCGACAAAATACATTTTCATTGTGTTACTTTGACGTCGGCTTTCTTCATGCATGAATCAGAGTCGTGTTAAATGTTCTACGAAATTAAGTGTGCGAACTAACGCTTACTTTCACTACCGCGAATCTGCGCAACAGCGTGTGCTTATGAAAGATTTTCCTATTAATAACATGAACAGTATTGCAGCCTCGCTAAACCAATTTATTTCTAGTAAATGTGCATGTATTTATACATGGTCCTAGTAATAACACAACCCCAAAGTTACATTCATATATTTATTTTTTTATTTTTTTAATGCACATAATACATTGATATATTGATATATATATATATATATATTGATACATCGCTATCGAGTGCCAGTCCAATTCGTGTTCCGGGGTGTTGGTCCTGAAAGTGAAAATGAGTTTAATGGATGAATGAAAAATCAATGGCTGAATAACAAAATACGTACGTGCGCATGATATACGTATTTAATTCATATTCAATCAACATTATATTTAAAATAATAAGTTTTAAGTGTATTTTGAACATATTAAATAATAATGATTCTGCAGACATGAGGACGTCTTTCAAGAAACACCATCGTGCTTAATTACTTGTATTTACTTAAAAATTGTTAAATTTAGAGTACAGTCTCTATGGATGATATTTCGGGCTTTTGATTTATTTTTTTGAATTGTACGGGCCTTTTGATAATCCGCATTTAACATAACCAAATATGTAAATTTACAATGAATATCCTGTGATCCTATACTTGTGCTTAACCGATTTAATTGTTAATTTTTATTGTTAATAAGTTGTTATTTTCAAGACCAAATTATGAAGGTTAGTCGTATCAGCTAGAAGAACATCTCTTAAATGAGCTTACTGGCATCGCTAGTTTACCATACAGAATGAAATGAGCCTCGTTCTGGGAAAACTGGGCTCAATGCATTTGCGGTAAATATCATTTCAGACTAGCTTGTGAAATCCACAAAGGCTAGTCAAGGACAACACTTTCCGTCTAAAGTGGATTTTCGTTTCGAGACTTCCTTTAAGCGAAACATTCTTTAACAGCGGAAAGTATCGTCGCTTATTAGCCTGTGCGGATTGCACATGCAAATTAGGGACAACACTTCACGCACATGCATTAAGCCCAGTTTTTCCGGAACGAGGCTCAAACAGCATTATTTGCTGTTACTTAATCACCAGCACCTTACTTGTTGTTTGTTGCTCTTGTGTCTAGATTTTCTCGCAGCAATATCTGTGTAAGTTACGGTTTCCTACCCAGCACCACCGCTTACACCCTACATTGCGGTCTCCAATTTCTTCACCGGTCCTCACGTCATTATAGTCGTACATCATTCCATCGTCTCCCATCTCACCGTCATATTCGTACATCATTTCCTTACCGCCCTTGGCTGCAGAATAATCAGATGGAAATTGCGTGTGTATATGTGTTGTACGCTCAGTTAGTTCGTTTGTGAATAACAATTGACAAAATTACCAACAGTGCTGCATATAACTACAAATGTAAAATGAAAAGGTAAAGGATTGGTTTACAGTCTGAAATTTATAACGTTACATCTTCAAACGAATGTCAAATTTACCCCGACCCTCACCACCCAAATCATTGGGATATAGGGCGCTCTTTCACTCCCTAAACAATATGAAGCCACGGCTAGTTTTATTATTTTCTTAACATGAACCCATTTATTCAACTGCATAATATACTATACTGTAGCACAAAAATAATGAAATACTGTGTATATATGTTGTATGCTCGGAAAGTGGTTCGGGATATAATAATAATAATAATAATAATAATATCTGAAATTATTGTGTTATACATAAATATAATGCAGTTGTAAATTTATTCTCACAAAACGACAATATAATTTTCATAGAGTAAGCACTTGACTATCTGTAAAATTAATCATTGAATGTATATTCCATTAGAACTCTACGCTGCACTTTGAATGATTAACTTACCGCCGCCCAATCCTCTGCCATTGTTGACGGGGGATTCCGTGGACTTGAATGAAATATATATAAGCAGTGTAAATACAATGACTAGAAACAAGAAATCCATCGTTAGCTGGGTGTTAACAGAATGGTGTTTAAAATTCTTTCTTGATATATTTTGCTAACAAACAATCCGTCGTGTCTATCAAATATGACGTTTCTTTGTGTTGTCAAACGATTTGCCTGAATATTCGTATTTTGGAGTAAATATTTGAATGCAAAAACATGTATTATATTATATACGGTTTAAACGATATGTTAATTTTTAATTTGTAAGAACAGAAAAGAGTAATAAAAATGCTGACTTACCGCACGAGATGGCCAGGAAGACGACCAAGAAAGCGCAGAGCAGTGTTATGTTCATGGTGAATGTTGTTCAGCTCCTTGATGCAGGTACGGAAACTAAAAGAAACGCCATAGTGTAAAGACTTCATTGACGCCAGAATATCGGTGAGTAGTATAGGAGATTTGGATCCATTTTCGTTGCATTTTATTTGCAAATATTGGTATATGCTATAATTTAGCAAATACAATGAAGTATTGTTATTTATACAACAAAGACCATGCTATTTATTTATATAAACAAGCAATTATAATATTGATTACGAATTTCATCTAAAAGTACAAGTACAACACCACAATGATACATAATCACAGTAACTTAGCTTTTATAAGTATCCGATTGCCATTTCAAAAGAAACGTTCTTAACTCAGATCCATTCACTTACTATATTAACTGGCTATTACATTACTGTATTGAGTGTTCATAACTAGCATTTGATAAACATTTGGAGATGCATACATTCTTTTGTATACAAACTCGCGCAGTTACATTAAACATAACGCAAATGAAAATACAGTTGCAGATCAAAAGATCTCTATGTGTAAAATATACCGCTAATAAGAATTGCAGACAAAAGAACATAAAATGCTTCCATTTCGTACTTTATTATACTGATATTTTACAAAATGATAACATTGTAAAGCTTGGACTTAAAATGTATGAAATAATCAATTTACAAATATTATTATCATTTAAATAATAAATATATTCGCTACTTATTGAACGATTTCACTGCGCTTACAGAAGTCTATGTGGAAATGACGTTTATGTTAAGCATGATTAAAGTCACATTAGTTCTGAGAACATTCATTTGGAATCCGCATATAAAAGTTTCGATACCACTGGTTTATACTGAATTAATATGTGTAACACTATTTAACTTGATAATGTGTCCTATTAAATCTCGCGCCGATGGCTCGTTGAATACTTGTCATAAGTACAGTTCGGTGGAAGAACCTTTCAAATATTAATTATTAACATACTTCTGTCGTCGTCTGCATCAGACAAATAATTGACTAATTAAGGTAAACGTGCTCTTTACTTATTTATCAAGATTACGTCTGAAGATTCACACGACTTTAAAATAAATAATCAAGTGAATGTAATTATATGTCATACATATAATTTCATAAACTAGTAAATATATAATATATTTAAATGCAGAATAATTTTGAAGCCTTTCGTCGCTGTGACACGAACACACTGTGTAATATTTAAAATGTTGTCTAAACGCGTTTATTTCTAAAATGACATCGTACACACACTGACGATTGGTATAACTGTGAATACCATAAAGGAACATAAGAGTCCTTGTGCATTTCATGTTAATAAGTTTTGTTTTGGAGATTTTTTAAAACCGAATTCCTTTAAGAACCGGAATTTATTTTATAAATTACCGAATCTAGTGATAAATACATGGCCGAAAAACGCGCTCACTTTTAACATACAATAAGCGGTTACTTATAAATTATCTAAATGAAGACATCACCAATAAAAAGCATAAACAAATTTAAATAGTCCACTCACCCTTTAAGAAGGAGGTCTTCTGCAGTCGATAAAAACATAATGTCGGTGTTGTCTTTTTTTATACCACAATTACGGATGTGTTGAAGTTGTTTATTTGTTCTGATTCGGAAAAAAACACTTTATATTTCGAGTATTTATAATACGAAACACTTACGATATCAACCCATGAAGACGATCAGATATCATATAGGATATAACGGACTTGATACTAAGGTTGCTTTGAAAACGGTTTAAAACCGAAGTCCCTTAAGTACCGTTAAACATAACAATTACCGAATGGTTAATTAACAAATTGTTGAAAACGCGCTCAAACCTTTTCAAATAGAATAATTGTTTACTGAAAAATATCTAAATGAACATATCAATAACAAGCATTAACAAATTCAAAGTGTGTCCACTCACCCTCAAATAGAAAGTCTTCTGCAGTCGATGAAAAAACACGGTCGTTGTTGTCTTATTATCCCCACGTTTTTCGGAGAAAAGTGGGGATACTGTATTGATGTGCGCCTGTCCGTCCGTCCGTCCTGGCCACCTGCTCCTCATACACTATAAGCACTAGAACCTTGAAATTTACAAACATAATAGCTATGAGCATATGTGCGACGGTGACAGTGACGGAATTTCTATCTGACCCCTGGGTCAAAAGTTATGGGTCATGGGGCGGGGCCGGGTCAGAGATTTTCACTCATTTGTTTATGTTATTTTAGATTAACTTTTTCATTTCTGCACCGATTTACTTCAAATTGATACTGAGCCTCTCTTATGACAATAAGGTCAATCTCAACTATGCATGGCCCCTTTACCAACCCTGGGGTGCCCCGGCCACATTGGCCACTCCCACCCAAAATTGCCTTTTACTATAATTTCTTCATTTCTACACCGGTTCACTTTAAATTGATACTGAACTTCTCTTATGACAATACGATCAATCTCAGCTATGCATGCCCCATTACCAACCCTAGGGCATCCCGCCCACATAGACCAAGTCCACCCAAAATTGCTAATTACTATAATTTCTTCATTTCTACACCGATTCACTTCAAGTTGATACTGAACCTCTCTTATGACAATACGGTCAATCGCAGCTATGCATGCCCTATTACCAACCCTGAGGCGCCCCGCCCAAATAGGACACGCCCACATAGGCCACGCCCACCCAAAATTGCCTTTTACTATAATTTCATCATTTCTACACCGATTCACTTCAAATTCAAACTGAAACTCTCTTATGACAATACAGTTAATCTCAACTATGCATGGTCCCAATATCAACCCTGGGGCACCCCGCCTACATAGGCCAAGCTCACCCAAAATTGCCGTTGACTATAATTTCTTCATTTCTACACCGATTTACTTTAAATTGATACTGAACATCTCTTATGACAATACGATCAATCTCAACTATGTATGGCCCCATTACCAACTTGGGGCGCTCCGCCCATAATAGGCCACACCCACATAGGCCACGCCCACCCAAAATTGCCTTTTTTCTATAATTTCTTCTTTTCTACACCGATTCACTTCAAATTGATACAGAACCTCTTTTATGACAATACGGTCAATCTCAACTATGTAAGGCCCTATTACCAACCCTGGGACGCCCCGCCTATAATAGGCCACACCCTCCCAAAATTGTCTTTTACTATAATATCTTCATTTCTACAGCGATTCACTTCTAATTGATATTGACTTTCTCTTATGACAATACGGTCAATCTCAACTATGTATAGCTCCATTACCAACCCTGGGGCGCCCCGACCATAATAGGCCACACCCACATAGGCCACGCCCACCCAAATTGCCTTTTACTATAATTTCTTCATTTGTACATCGATTCACTTCAAATTGATACAGAACTTCTCTTATGACAATACAGTTAATCTCAACTATGCATAGCCTATTCACCAACGCTGGGGCGCCCCGCCCACATAGGCCACGCCCACCCAAAATTGCCTTTTACTATAATATCTTCATTTCTACATCGATTCACTTCAAATTGATACTGAATCTCTTTTATGACAATACAGTCAATCTCGACTATGCATGGCGCCATTACCAACCCTGGGGCATCCCGCCTACATAGGCCACGCCCACCCAAAATTGCCTTTTACTATAATTTCTTCATTTCTACACCGATTCACTTAAAATTGATACTGAACATCTCTTATGACAATGCGGTCAATCTCAACTATGTATGGCCCCTTTACCAACCCTGGGGCGCCCCGTCCATAATAGGCCACACCCATCCAAATTTGTCTTTTACTATAATTTCTTCATTTCTACAACGATTCACTTCTGATTGATACTGAACTTTTCTTATGACAATGCGGTCAATCTCAACTATGAATGGACCTATTACCAACCTTGGGGCGCCCCTGGGTCAAACATGCGGCGTGGGGATACGCGTCGGCCTCTGCCGCGCCATTTCTAGTTAATATATAAAATACGGATATCTTGAAGATGTTTTGCAGTTTCTATACGGAAAAAACACTTAATATTTAAACTATTATTATGGCCATCTAAGTATAACAATGGTCTATCTGATATAAGTTAAAACAAGCATGTACAGCCTTGTAGTCACTCACCTAGTTTAATCTGTATATTTGCGCGACATTGTTTTGGCCACTTAAAAGGGCCTTTTCACAGATTTTGGCATGTTTTGAAGTTTGTCAGTAAATGCTTTATATTAATAAATGTAAACATTTGATATAAAAAGCTCCAGTGAAATACAAGAATAAAATTTTTTAAAATAATAAAAGGTAACCCTCATCAGGACTCCAATCACTGATCCCTGGAGTCCTGGAGTAAAAAGTATATAGCTTAGACCACTCGACCATCTTTCCGAGTACAATATCAGATGTATTTTTAACTTGATATATGCAATCCTCGAAGTTTCCCAAAATATAACGACAACAACATTACACTCCAAATTATTAATTCGTTTCGCGTTGCAACGCTTTATAATTTTCGGGGTTTTAAATCGTCAAAAGATGCATATAATGGCTATTTTAGAGCAGGGTAAATGTTCAGTATTACTGTTTCCTCACAAATATCATAACTAAAACGAAAATTTGCGAATCTGAAACAACTTTTTCAATTTTGTCAATTTACTCAAACGTGAAAAGGCCCCTTTAAACAAAAAAATATAGGAAATATTAAATCGAAAATACTTATGCATATGTACATTTGATTCACTTTGGATAACAAAACAATAACGCTATCTACAAAACATGAAGGGGATAAGTAATCATACTAGGGTTTACAAACGGATCAAAATATGTTTAAATCCTGAAGATTCAATTATTGTGAGATATATTTTGGACATAACACTTAAATTATTTAGTTACAATAAAAACTCATTATAAATGATCTCTATCTTTATCTAAATATACTTTGACAGAAAAGGATGCTTTCGTTCTGTTTTAAAGACAAACAAATTAAAACTCAAATTGCATCCGCTTGCCCCTATTTCTCGAAAATTTTGAAGTCGGTTTTAAGAAACACCTTTTAAAGTCGCTTATGATATGGATTAAAAAAAAACTTTTTCAAAGTTTATTGTTTTAATTAAAATGCATATGTGTTGTGAACTTTCCCACTAACTTTCATTTTAAGCTTTAGATTGTTTTTGCTTCAAACATGTTTGATATATTTATTGTCATTAAAGAAAAGACAATTTAATACAATCCTTAAAGGGGCCTTTTCACAGATTTTGGCATTTTTTAACTTATTCATTAAATGCTTTATATTGATAAATGTAAACATTGGATCGTAAAAGCTCCAGTAAAAATCAAGAAAAAAATTTAAAAAAGGAAAAGAACATTGCCCGGAGCAGGTTTCGAACCAGTGACCCCTGGAGTCCTGCCAGAGTCTTGAAGTAAAAACGCTCTAGCCTACTGAGCTATTCCGCCGAGTATACATTCGTGACGTATTTTATACCTTATATAAGCAATCTTTGTAGTTTCACAAAATTTAACGACAAAAACAGAACTCTCCAAATTATTCAATCGTTTCGCGTTGCAACGCTTTATAATTTTTAGGTTTTAAAATCATCAAAAGATGCATATAATGGCTATATTAGGGCATGGTTAATGTTCAGTATTACTGTTTCCTCACAAATATCATAACTAAAACGAAAACTTACGAATCTGAAACAACTTTTTTCAATTTTGTCAATTTACCAAAGCGTGAAAAGATCCCTTTAAAAGCCGACGTAAGAATTTTGGAGACATCAAGCCCAGGTGATTCCATAATTGCTACAAGTGGTTTGAACGCCTTTGAACAATGCGTTGGAAGCAAAGCATCGTAGGTTGTAAATCGTTTTAGCTTACAAACCTCACACTTGGACGCGATATATTTTCAAAACATTTCATTGCAAAGAAAAAAATCGTCTACCATTAAAGGCCATGTCACCATTTTCACATTTTGGTAAATTTACAACATTACAAAAAGTTGTTTTAGATTCGCAAATTTTCGTTTAGGTTATGATATTTGTGAGGAAACAGTAATGCTGAACATTAGCCGTGCTCTAAAATACCAATTAGATGCATATTTTGACGATTGAATAATTTGGAGAGTTTTGTTTTATTGTTATATGTTGTGGTACTTCGAGGTTTGCTTATATAAAGTATAAAATACTCTCTATATTGTATGAGCACAGATGGCCGAGTGGTCTTAGTGGTAGACTTTTATCCCTGGACTCCAGGGGTAATTGGTTCGAGCCCAGTTGAGGGTTACTTTTTCCTTTTTTAATTGTATTGTTTGTTTGTTTTACTGGAGCTTTTTAGATTCAATGTTTACATTTATCAATATAAAGCATTTAATGACAAACTTCAATACATGCCAAAATCTGTGACAAGGCCCATTTAAAATCTCATTGCAAATTTAAAGCTCACATCTGACTTTTTTTAACCGCACTTGAATTTTCATGAAGTCAATAAAAAGTAACATCATTTATGTTTTACGATGAAAACTAACAGAACTATTGACCCTTTCGATTGAACTGCCCACTGTGATGTTAAGCTGCTTTTAACATACGTTAACAAGTTTTTACAAAAATGTTCAGCTTATCCGTTTGTTTTAATATTATTTAAAGCACTTGTGGCATGCTTCACTCAATTCATTTTAAGAAAAATGTGAAATTCTGCACGTACCAATTGAGCTCCATGTAACTTACTAACACAGCCGAAACAGCCAAAAACCTGCAAACACAGTTACTAACACAGTCGAAACAGTCAAAAGCCTGCAAACACTCAGTTGCTAACACAGCCGAAACAGTCAAAAGCCTGCAAACACGCAGTAACTAACACAGCCGAAACAGTCAAAAGCCTGCAAACACGCAGTTACTAACACAGCTGAAACAGTAAAAAGCCCGCAAACAAGCAGTTACTAACACAGCCAAAACAATCGAAAGCCCATAAACATGCAGTTACTTACACAGCCGAAACAGCCAAAAGCCTGCAAACTCGCAGTTACTAACACAGCCGAAATAGTCAAAAGCCTGCAAACACGCAGTTTCTAACACAGCCCAAACAGTAAAACGCCTGCAAACACGCAGTTTCTAACACAGCCGAAACAGTAAAACGCCTGCAAACACGCAGTTACTAACACAGCCCAAACAGTCAAAAGCCTGCAAACACGCAGTTACTAACACAGCCGAAACAGTAAAAAGCCTTCAAACAAACAGTGATTAACACAGCCGAAAGAGTAAAAAACCCGCAAACACGCATTTACTAAAAGCCTGCAATTACAAAGTTTCTAACACAGCCGAAACAGTCAAAAGCATGCAAACACGCAGTTACTAACACAGCCAAAACAGTCAAAAGCCTTCAAACACGCAGTTACTAACACAGCCAAAACAGTCAAAAGCCTGCACTTACACAGTCTCTAAAACAGCTGAAACAGTCAAAAGCCTGCAAACACGCAGTTACTAACACAGTCAAAACAGTCAAAAGCCTGCAAACATACAGTTACTACCACAGCCGAAAAAGGCCAAAGCTTGCAAACACGCAGTTACTAACACCGCCGAAACAGTCGAAAGCCTGCAAATACGAGATTACAAACACAGCCGAAATAGGCAAAAGCCTGCAAACACGCAGTTTCTAACACAACCGAAACAGGCAAAAGCCTGCAAATACGCAGTTACTTACACGGCCGAAACAATCAAAAGCCTCCAAATACGCAGTTACTAACACAGCCGAAACAGTCAAAAGCCTTTAAATACGCAGTTACTAACACAGCCGAAACAGGCAAACGCCTGAAAACACGCAGTTAAGGAGGCAGTCTACAGTTTTGAAGCCCTATTTGCGCATTGGTCCCGGTCCATTTCCTGAATTTAAGGTGTATGGCCTAAACAAAATAGTTTTTTGACTCCAGGAGCTGAAATGTAAGTATAAATGGTCAATATTCTAGTAATTTCACATGTTTTCAGTAATTCGAAACTAAGTTACCTGAAGTTTAGTCAACAACAACAACATGCTCAGTGAGATGTAGACAAATGTACTTCCTGCTTGAAGCAGCCGGCATTTGACAGATTTCAACGGTGGGTTTAAATAAGTTAGCAGTGCAAAAAAGTTCAATGGTAATGACCCATTTTGTTTGGCTCAGTTTGAAAGCATTTGCTGTGATAGTGCAAAGCATGTTGTCCACTGTGTGTATATTGTTACCCGGAAAGATAAAAGTGATTGTCGGGTTTATCTGAAAATGGGGTTTTTAGGGCCAAGTTCCGAGGCACCCGAAAAGGTCTATTTTACCCCAGATATTAATTTAGAGTGCATTTTATGCATTGTTTTGTGCTTTATTTTCAAGCTGTTGATGAGCTGCACTGAATATTGTCTGAATCTATTTTCAGGCTGTGTCTGAAGGCCTTGTTTTGAGGGTTTTTTGCAGACCAGTGGTTGTCGGCCTGGTGATTTTCAAGAAAAACTGTAGACTGCCCCCTTACTAGCACAGCCGAAACAGTCAAAAGCTTGCAAACACGCAGTGACTAGCACAGCCGAAACAGTCAAAAGCTTGCAAACACGTAGTTACTCACACAGCCGAAACAGGCAAAAGCCTGCAAACATGCAGGTTGGAGTATAGTTGATTTTCTTCATTACTTTAACTTCGGGACATTTTACCTATGCATCAACTACAATTAGATAAGACACGTGGTGGTGGTGGTGTGAGTACTGGTAAATGCAGGGTCTATCATTCTGACTATGAATTTATATGAAATACATTACATAAGTAATTGAAACTTTTGGAGGAAATGTCTTTACCTGTTTCAGTGTACATCACTATGTTTTATATGTCACAAAATTATATTTCAAGCAGAAATTAAGACAAGTGGGTTTAGTTAATTATTGATACACATTTATAATACAAATATATAAACTATTAAAGTATTTCGCGTTTGTAAACATGCTTATTTTTATGAATGTCGAAAGATGAATATAAATAAACGAAGCTTTGTTTTCGGTAAGAGTCTACGTCATTTGTAGTATCAAGCCGCCTCATTTACAGTTTTTAGAAGCTATTCTTTTTTTTTTTAATTGCCATGTTGACAATATCTTATCTTGGACGACTCTTTATGCAGATGCATTAAGCCCAGTTTTCTCCGCACGGGACGCACTAGTGATCGTCGAATGCTGGTAAGTGCCGATGAGGAAGAAAAATAGCATACCATGCTGGAGAGATTTTATTTATTTATCATTGACGTCTGGAAATAATCATTCTCAGTTTTAATATTCCACGGTTATTTGAAAAAGGGAAATAGTGCCAGAGTTTTCTTATATTGTGTTACTTTCTTTATCAGGTCTCTTCGACGTTTTATTAAAAAAATAAGGTTAACAAAATTCAATATGGATATAAAAGTGCATGCACATTAAACATGCATCGTGAATATTGTGTTACAATAGTGTTGTAATATCGCACTAAGTGTCTACATGGAACTTTGTAATCTGTGAACATATAAGCCTCTTAAAAACTGGGGTAAGGTGGTGTAAATGTATCAATTTTTGATCAGTTTACTGCGCGTGTTTCCCAATCCACAAACGTCTCATTTGAATGTTGCCTTCAGCAACTTCCAGCGTTTTGTATGGGTAAGTGATATTCGACATTTTCGGGGACCCAAATGTTGTTAACATTTATCTTTTTTATTTGCATTTAATATGCAATGCAAACACAACACATTAGCTTTGGGCCATAGCGGGGAAGGTGATGTCTAGGCCTAGTAAATCATTTATTGCATTTAATGCAATTTCAATCAACCCAATGGCTTAAGCTTAAAAGATAACAAACACTTATTAAACAACATAGCATATAAGATATATAATGGTGGACCAACAAGCAATTTACAATACACTTATTCTTTTGCATTTCGATTGTATTCGTCAAAACTGTTACAATACGAGCCGCGTTCTGTGAAAACTGTGCTTAATGCATGTGCGTACTGTGTCGTCTCAGACATAATTGTGCAGTCCGCACAGGCTTATCAGGGCCGACACTTTCCGCCTTTGTGCATTTTTCGTTTATAGGCAGTCTCTTTTAAAACGGAAATTCGGTGGACGCTGTTAGTGTCGTGTAGGATTAGCCTGTGCGGAGATGTATTAAGTACCGTTTTCACAGATCGCGGCTAATGTAATTTAGAGAAAGTGGGCCCTAACGTTGGAGAAGAATGGAACACAAAAGTGGGTGATTGTGGCAAACATGTGAGTTTATAACCATGCAAGTGCTGTCAATCTTAACATGTGTGAAGAGGAAGTGATTTCATTATCGCTCTTTTTCAATCGCGTCAATCGACTCAACTACGTGAATGAAAAAAAGGAATAAACATGTATCATTATTTTAGATATCTTGCAACTTGATATGGTTAAATAAGTGATTCCTTGTGTTTCCCTTTTGTCACTGTACTCCCCAAATGTGGCGAAACCTTTATACAAAGCATATAATTAAGCAATAAACGAACATGTTTGTATTTTGCCAGCCGAGCAATCAAGAAGATAGGGTATGCTTTGTTTGACGGAATACCATCGAGATTTACGTAGCTCAAACTTTTCTTTTGAAATGTAAGGTGTCTAATAATAAAACATGCGTGATGCGATAATGAGTCTTATGCCAAATGAGCATTTGTGCAGTCTAGTGAGGAGTCAGCATGTCCGCTAAAGACACCGCGAAGTAATGCGTGACTCTAGAGCGGACAGGTAGCTCCTGACCAGACTGCGCAAATGCGCGTGCCAATCGGGAGCTACATTGGTCGCATACAACATTTGGCATATAACCTATTTTCGCATGACGCGGGTTATATTACACAGTTATAATTGTTAAAATTACGCAACATATCAAGAAGCGTCACTTCATGATGTTATTAGGGATTAACCCGTTAAACAAATGAGTAGGTAGTACATTTATGAACACGTACTTAACCTGTTAAGCCCTAGGTGTTAACAACGAGAAAGTAAAAAGAAATGACCTATTCGACAAAATACATTTTCATTGTTTACTTTGACGTCGGCTTTCTTCATGCATGAATCAGAGTCGTGTTAAATGTTCTACGAAATTAAGTGTGCGAATTAACGCTTACTTTCACTACCGCGAATCTGCGCAACAGCGTGTGCTAATGAAAGCTTTTTCTATTAATAACATGAACAGTATTGCAGCCTCGCTAAACCAATTATTTCTAGTAAATGTACATGTATTTATAACATGGTCCTAGTAATAACACAACCCCAAAGTTACATTCATTTATTTATTTTTTTAATGCACATAATACATTGATATATTGATATATATATATATTGATACATTGCTATCGAGTGTCAGTCCAATCCGTGTTCCGGGATGTTGGTCCTGAAAGTGAAAATGAGTTTAATGGATGAATGAAAAATCAATGGCTGAATAACAAAATACGTACGTGCGCATGATATACGTATTTAATTAATATACAATCAACATTATATCTAAAATTATAAGTTTTAAGTGTATTTTGAACATATTAAATAATAATGATTCTGCAGACATAAGGACGTCTTTCAAGAAACACCATCGTGCTTAATTACTTGTATTTACTTTAAAATTGTTAAATTTAGAGTAGAGTCTCTATGGATGATATTTCGGGCTTTTGATTTTTTTAAATTGTACGGGCCTTTTGACAATCTGCATTCAACATAACCAAATATGTATATTTACAATGAATTTCCTGTGATCCTATACTTGTGCTTATAACCAATTTAATTCTTAATTTTTATTGTTCTGGGAAAACTGGGCTTAATGCATTTGCGTTAAATATCATTTCAGACTAGCCTGTGAAATCCACAAAGGCTAGTCAAGAACAACACTTCCCGTCTAAAGTGGATTTTCGTTCCGAGTCTTTCTTGAGGCGAAACAGTCTTTAACAGCAGAAAGTATCGTCGCTTATTAGCCTGTGCGGATTACACATGCATATTTGGGACAACACTTTACGCACATGCATTAAGCCCAGTTTTCCCGGAACGAGGCTCAAACAGTATCATTTGCTGTGACTTAATCACCAGCACCTTACTTGTTGTTTGTTGCTCTAGTGTCTAGATTGCCAAGCAGCACCAAATGTAGAGGCGACCGTTCCATCTTATCCAGCACCACTTCTTACACCCTACATCGCGGTCTCCAATTTTTTCACCGGTCCTCATGTCATTATAGTCGTACAGCATTCCATTGTCTCCCATCTCACCATCATATTCGTACATCATTTCCTTACCGCCCTTGGCTGCAGAATAAACAGATGGAAATTTCGTGTGTATATGTGTTGTACGCTCAGTTAGTTTGTTTGTGAATAACAATTGACAAAATTACCAACAGTGCTGCATATAACTACAAATGTAAAATGAAAAGGTAAAGGATCGGTTTACAGTCTGAAATTTATAACGTAACATCTTCAAACGAATGTCAAATTTACCCCGACCCTCACCACCCAAATCATTGGGATATAGGGCGCTCTTTCACTCTCTAAACAATATGAAGCTACGGCTAGTTTTATTATTTTCTTAACATGAACCCATTTATTCAACTGCATAATATACTATACTGTAGCATAAAATAATGAAAGACTGTGTATATATGTTGTCTGCTCAGAAAGTTCGTTCGGGATATAATAATAATAATATCTGAAATTATTCATTTATTGTGTTATACATAAATATAATACAGTTGTAAATTTATTCTCACAAAACGACAATATAATTTTCATAGAGTAAGCACTTGACTATCTGTAAAATTCATCATTGAATTGATACTTCCATTAGAACTCTACGCTGCACTTTGAATGATTAACTTACCGCCGCCCAATCCTCTGCCATTGTTGGCGGGGGTTCCGTGGACTTGAATATAATATATATAAGCAGTGTAAATACAATGACTAGAAACAAGAAATCCATCGTTAGCTGGGTGTTAACAGAATGGTGTTTAAAATTATTTCTTGATATGTTTTGCTAACAAACAATCCGTCGTGTCTATCAAATATGAAGTTTCTTTGTGTTGTCAAACGATTTGCTTGAATATTCGTATTTTTGAGTAAAGATTTGAATGTAAAAACATTTTTTCCTAAACTTTGAGGAATGTTTAAAATTGTAAATGCTGAAAAAATACTTATATATATTTAAAAATATTTAACTTATTATTCTAAATTGTAGTACAAATTTAAGGATACATATGTAAATAAAGATATGGGCATACACTATACTATTATATACGGTTTAAACGATATGTTAACTTTTAATTTGTAAGAACAGAAAAGAGTAATAAAAATGCTGACTTACCGAACGAGATGGCCAGGAAGACGACCAAGAAAGCGCAGAGCAGTGTAATCTTCATGGTGGATGTTGTTCAGCTCCTTGATGCAGGTACAGAAACTAAAAGAAATGCCATCATGTAAAGACTTCATTGACGCCAGAATATCGGTGAGCAGTATAGGAGATTTGGATCCGTTTTCGTTGCATTTATTTGCAAATATTGGTATATGCTATAATTTAGCAAATACAATGAAGTATTGTTATTTATACAACAAAGACCATGCTATTTATTTATATAAAACAAACAATTAAAATATTAATTGCGAATTTCATCTTAAAGTACAAGTACAACACCACAATAATATATAATCACAGTAACTAAGCTGTTATAAGTATCCGATTGCCATTTCAAAAGAAACGTTCTTAACTCAGATCCATTCACTTACTATATTAACTGGCTATTACATTACTGTATTGAGTGTTCATAACTAGCATTTGATAAACATTTGGAGATGCATACATTCTTTTGTATACAAACTCGCGCAGTTACATTAAACATAACGCAAATGAAAATACAGTTGCAGATCAAAAGATCTCTAAGTATAAAATATACCGCTAATAAGAATTGCAGACAAAAGAACATAAAATGCTTCCATTTCGTACTTTATTATACTGATATTTTACAAAATGATAACATTGTAAAGCTTGGACTTAAAATGTATGAAATAATCAATTTACAAATATCATTATCATTTAAATAATAAATATATTCGCTACTTATTGAACGATTTCACTGCGCTTACAGAAGTCTATGTGGAAATGACGTTTATGTTAAGCATGATTAAAGTCACATTAGTTCTGAGAAAATTCTTTTGGAATCCGCATATAAAAGTTTCGATACCACTGGTTTATACTGAATTAATATGTGTTACACTATTTAACTTGATAATGTGTCCTATTAAATCTTGCGCCGATGGCTCGTTGAATACTTGTCATAAGCATAGTTCGGTGGAAGAACCTTTCAAATATTAATTATTAACATACTTCTGTCGTCGTCTGTATCAGACAAATAATTGACTAATTTAGGTAAACGTGCTCTTAACTTATTTATCAAGATTACGTCTGAAGATTCACACGACTTTAAAATAAATAATCAAGTGAATGTAATTCTATGTCATACATATAATTTCATAAACTAGTAAATATATAATATATTTTAATGCAGAATAATTTTGAAGCCTTTCGTCGCTGTGACACGAACACACTGTGTAATATTTAAAATGTTGTCTAAACGCGTTTATTTCTAAAATGACATCGTACACACACTGACGATTGGTATAACTGTGAATACCATAAAGGAACATAAGAGTCCCTGTGCATTTCATGTTAATAAGTTTTGTTTTGGAGATTATTTCAAACCGAATTCCTTTAAGAACCGGTATTTATTTTATAAATTACCGAATCTAGAGATAAATACATGGCCGAAAAACGCGCTCACTTTTAACATACAATAAGCGGTTACTTATAAATTATCTAAATGAAGACATCACCAATAAAAAGCATAAAAATTAAAATATTCCACTCACCCTTTAAGAAGGAGGTCTTCTGCAGTCGATAAAAACATAAGGTCGGCGTTGTCTTTTTATACCTTAATTACGGATGTCTTGAAGTTGTTTATTTGTGCTGATTCGGAAAAAACACTTTATATTTCGAGTATTTATAAAAATAGAAATAAATAGTTTCCTTCCAAGTATATGAATGGTCTATCAAATATGAGCTTAATAAGCAGTTACACCATTGTAGCAATGCTCTAGGTTTGATTTATATCTATGCCTGACCTTTACATTGTCTTTTCCTACTTAAATAAAATACATGCATTTATATATATATATATATATATACTCGAATCTGCTGCCACAACTGTACATTTGATTCTCTTTTGATAACGAAACACTTACGATATCAACCCATGAAGACGATCAGATATCATACTAGGATTTACACACGGATCTAAATGTGATTTTATCCTGGAGATTAAAATTGTTTTGCATTTATTTCGGAAAAAACACTTACGCTGTTCAGTGAACTTTATCTTTATCTTTTCTTCTAGAAATAAATAGATCAAACGGGACGCTTTCGTTCTGTTTAAAAGACAAAGAAAGTGAAACTCTACTTGCATCAATGTGCCCCAATTTCTCGATTACTCTTAAGTTTGAAGAAACATTTTATTAAGTCGCTAATGTCATTGACCATTTTTATCATTTCAACGTTGGTGGTGTTGTCTTTAAATAGTAATTGTCTTCTATAAAACATGCAATAAAAGCCTATCGGGCATTAGCACCCTTAATACAACCCCATGCACCGATAAAAAGAGAATAACAGGTTACTGTCCCAGCGTTTTGTAATATATCAAGCGAGGCTTAGAATAATATAACGGCGAGGCTTGAATTGGAGATCAGGAATGGACTGCTGCGACTAATTTAATCGAAGAACACACTACACCGAATAGTTTGGAGACGCCATTTTGGAGATGTGTATTGAAATTGACATTTTGATCATGGTATCAATAATGACATAAGCGTGTTAAATCGTTTGTTTAAATAGTTGAGGATTACCATACAGTTATCATATGTCTTGACTTTCTGTGCAACACTTGCGAGTGCAATGACTATATCGATATTTAAGATTTATTGTCCCATTGATGACGTCATTTAACTTCTGTAGTGCGGGCTGTGGTGATTTAAAAAAAGTTTTTGTGATTTATGACTTTCAACAATAATAAAATATGTACGTTCTTGGTATCAAATTGTTTGTTTTGTTGAACCTGATTCATGTTGATAAAAATTGTTGACTTTATTGCAAATCCCACGTAACTCCAAACATTGACTGATATAAGAACTTCCTGTTGACCTTGCTAAAAAAATATATATCAGGCAACGTTTTATCAGGCAGATATCAATGCGGTGGTATGATAACACAAATGTATCATACTGTTGTAGATCAGGGATATTTCAGATACGTTTATCAAATTACTTAGATATTGAAATATGTATATTATATAACGATGATTTATAACAGTTTTAATACATGTTAATTAATAGTTTATCAAATTACTTAGATATTGAAATATGTATATTATATAACGATGATTTATAACAGTTTTAATAAATGTTAATTAATAGTTTATCAAATTACTTAGATATTGAATTATGTACATTATATAACGATGATTTATGACAGTTTTAATACATGTTAATTAATTGTTAACATGCACAATCAGTAGCAGAAGAGGGATAATCGGGTAAACGTTAGCCTTGAATTTAAAGCGGCATATTGACGGTCAATACTGTATTTTATTTCAAAAGTTATAATAATCTGTTCTGAAGTAGGCTATCCTAAATAAGGTACAGGAGTAACCGTCCTATATCCAGTAGGTTCCCAGGTATCGGCTAAGGAACGACCTCTTGATAATTTGATAGCTGTGTGATAGACAGGGACTGGCGCGAAAAAAACAAAAACATAGCTCCACACAAACTATTGATGTTTCGACCAGAATGTGTTTGTGCATTGGGTGGTTGATGAAAGAGTTGCACTATAATGTGATATAGGAAGATTAGAAACCAATTCGTACAGCGATAGGAACGCCAAGTAGTCTAGAATTGCGCTATTTTTACAGCCAAAGGGAATTTGTCCAGGGACAACCCTCGCTGCCTTTGCATACAGGGGACATCATTTTACCGTGTGCTTAGTGTGATATTACCCGGACATATACCCCGATGTACCATCCATGATAAATAGCGGACTCTAACAAACCAACCTTCAACTCAACACTTGCAGTGGAATATAACAATAATGGTGATCAGTCCGTGAAGTCCGACAACACAGGCTCCGGGCTTCTATGGAATCCAACCAAAACTGCAGTTGAACTCGTCATATGGGGTAAGGAAAAAGATCACAGGAGAGATGCTGCCGAAAATCCTCTACAACAGACATAAATATTTACCCAGTAAAAACATCGCGGAATTGAATGCAGTTGGAAACATTACGACAGAATTTACTGCATGTACACAGCAGCAACACACGTGCAAGAGTGGAAGCCGTTCATGATCAGAGGGTACCACGTTTTCAGAAAAGATTGTCTGGGAAATAGGGAGGAGTGATGACCCTAGTCGTAAACAACCGGAACAATAAAAAACTTTATGGGAAAGTCAGACTACAACCATACCAATAGCATATTACTCAGATCGATAGACAAAGAAATCCGACAGTAAGAATGAAAAAAAACAACCTTTAAAGACAACAACGCGCATGAAGCCAAGACAAAAGATATCATAATAGATGAAACGAAGAAGGCTAAACAATAACTCAATGAAATGAGATCGGGTATACAATCCCAAGAAGCAGTTGAACATCTTCAACGCAAGCTGGTCGCATGGCAACGTATTCCAATTCTGAGAGACGGCACAGAGGATTAATGTCCTGAAGAAAGGGAAGGCCATTTCGATATTCCCGAGTTACAGACGAACTCTGGTAAGCATGCAGTTGTGCCGGATGACAGAGAGCATCGTTACACAAGAAAAAGACTGCTAAAGAACAGGTCAGATCAAAACAACACGCCTTTCCCATGTTACAGAAGATGCATTCCATGTGCGGAAGACGATGAACGCTTCAAAAATTGATCTACATAAAGCCGTCAAAAAATGGAAAAACGGACTGTTTATAAAGCGAATGTTCTGTGGTATATTATGCAACACGTGCCGGTAGAAAAAGTCCTACCTGCACAACCGGGGCGTCCGTGTTTCATTAGACGGTCTCCGAAGGGCAAACACTACTGCTGCAAACTCTTCATCAAAGACATCCTACCATAACTCTCCATATGAGTAAAAGCCGTTCTGTTGCAGATAATATAGTTGTCGGGTTACACAGATTGGTATGCAACCGTCGCCAAATACAGAAGGCAGCTGGCTTTAGGTAACATCTCAGTTTTGAACTCCAAACGGTGCCTAACCATCAACATGGTAAAATTAACAGCCAAACTTTTCACACTTTCCACCAAAGTTTAGTTTGGCAAACTTGCGTTATAATGACGCGTGCGACATGTCTGCATAGCAAAATAAAATCATATCTGTCCACCTACATTAGCGACCCAGTATTTTTTGGTGTAGCCTAGCCCAGAAAAGATTATGGAACTTGTTAACATAAAACACCGTATGTGTCGTCTATAGGCCGCTTTAATTGCAAGACAAGAAGATGTGTACACGATAATCTCTCCTCTGATATTCAATGTTCAATATACTATAAAATACAGGTATATTTTTACACATTGTTATAATATACGCATATACGCATATAATATACGCATATGTTCATATTTAAGGAGTTCAGAAAAAACGTATCTGAAATAAACATGGTCTAGGTCATTATGATAGGACACGTTGTCTCATCTGTCGACTGATTTGCATTAAGTTTATTCGATTCTACGCCTTAGGTCATTATTAAATGTTATCACGCATCTAATTTTCGTTATTACGCCTTTGTGTCGCATTATTATGATTTTTTGTTATCGAAAGTACGATTTTATTTTACTGTATAGTGCCTTTATTGCGACGTTTGTTTTGCATGTAAAGCCTTTGTTTCGCATTGTTATGCCTTCGTCTGGCATTAATACGCTTGCTTTTATTCCACTTATTAATGCCTTTATTTTTCGTTATTACGCATTTTAGTCCGCATGATTGCGCTTTCCGCATGATTGTGCTTTCCGCATGATTGCGCTTTCCGCATGATTGCGCTTTCCGTATTATTGCGTTTTCCACATTTTCCGCATGATTGCGCTTTCCGCATGATTGCGCTTCCCGCATGATTGCGCTTTCCGCATGATTGCGCTTTCCGCATGATTGCGCTTGTGTGTTGGGTAATTATTATAGATAATGCGACCTTATCCCTCCTTATAATTTCATTGGTGTGCGTTTTTAAGATTTCATTTCGCTTGATCACGCCTTGTTTTGCGTTATTATGTATTTGTTTTGCATTATTACACATTTATAAATGTAATAACGTCTTAATTTGTATATACATATTTTTCATCAATACTTCTTCGCATGCTTTTTTCAAATATCAGAATAAGAGGATTTGATGTTTTGAAATCAAGTTTTTGCGTCAAAATCTTATTTATTTTTATCTCAAACTCGTTGTTGTTATGTGAATTCCATTTAATATAAACAGAAAAATTATACATGTAGTTGGTTTATTTACGTACATTTTGAATGTTGAAAACCATAAATAATACATTTGCAGCAAAATAATGAAATGCGTACAAATGTAAAACGTGACCTTTTGTTTCAAATGACTTGTTTTTGATCAGTTTCTATTTCGTCACAAATGGATTTTAAATCTGGTTATATACTAAGTGCCAGCAGCGTGGCATAATGTCAGCGAACGTACATCTCAAATCGTTACAGTTTTTCGTATTGGTCATACGTGTTCGCATATCTGGACAGAGCCAGCATGTTGGTCACATAGGTGTACGGTTCAGAGCTCCAGAATGGCCAGTAATCCGGATAGTTGTTGTACCCATGGAAATCAATAGGCACGGGCCGACCATGCACTCCCTTCTTGATAAGGGCTTGGTATGTCTTTTCGTCTATGATACCTTGAACAGCGTCCATGTATCCGTCTCTGGGATTCCCTGGGGTAATGTAGTTTCGGTTCATCGGGTAAGAGGGCCCTGTCTAAAAAAATACCGGTATATAAGAATTACCCCCAAAAATAATATTGATAAAATAAATGGCAAGGCGACAAGTCATTATTTACAAATCTGTGAAAAAGTTATTACAAAAACATGAGCCGTTAAAATGTTACACTGATTAGTGAACATCTCTTATTTATTTGTATTGTAACTAACTCACTGGAGTTGTATTTATAACGTTAATATTTCTATTTGAGATCCTAAATTTCAACACTTTCACTCTACCCATCTTATCAGTTAGACTATAAAAACTACCAGAAGTTAGGTTGGGTACATTTATTAACATGCATTTCATGAACCGTAGTTCACCTTTCTTGAGAATTGTTATGATGTGTGTAACTGCCAGTCTTGATAATTGTAATATGTGCAACTGCCAGTCTTGAGAATTGTTATATGTGTTACTGCCAGTCTTGAGAATTGTTATGATATGTGAAACTGCCAGTCTTGAGAATTTTTATGATATTTGTAACTTCCAGTTCTGAGAATTGTTATTATATGTGTGACGGCTAGTCTTGATAATTGTAATTATATGTGTAACCGCAAGTCATGAGAACTGTTATGATATGTGTTACTGCCAGTCTTGAGAATTGTAATGATACGTGTAACTGCCAGTCTTGAGAATTGTTATGATATGTGTAACTGCCAGTCTTGAGAATTGATATGATATGTGTTACTGCCAGTCTTGAGTATTGTTTTGATATATGTAAGTGCCAGTCTTGAGAATTGTAATGATATGTGTAACTGCCAGTCTTGAGAATTGTTTTGATATATGTAAGTACCAGTCTTGAGAATTGTTATGATATGTGTAACTACCAGTCTTAAGAATTGTAATGATATTGAAACTCCAGTCTTGAGAATTGTTATGATATGTGTAACTGCCAGTCTTGAGAATTGTAATGATATTGAAACTCCAGTCTTGAGAATTGTTATGATATGTGCAACTGTCAGTCTTGAGAATTGTAGTGATATGCAAAACTGCCAGTCTTTAGAATTGTTATGATATGTGTAACTGCCAGTCTTGAGAGTTGTTATGATATGTGTAACTGCCAGTCTTGAGAATTGTTATGATATGTGTAACTGCCAGTCTTGAGAATTGTTATGATATGTGTAACTGCCAGTCTTGAGAATTGTTATGATATGTGTAACTGCCAGTCTTGAGAATTGTTATGATATGTGTAACTACCAGTTTTTAGAATTGTTATGATAAGTGTAACTGCCAGTCTTGAGAGTTGTTATGATATGTGTAACTGCCAGTCTTGAGAATTGTTATGATATGTGTAACTGCCAGTCTTGAGAATTGTTATGATATGTGTAACTGCCAGTCTTGAGAATTGTAATGATACGTGTAACTGCCAGTCTTGAGAATTGTAATGATATGTGTAACTGCCAGTCTTGAGAATTGTTTTGATATATGTAAGTACCAGTCTTGAGAATTGTTATGATATGTGTAACTGCCAGTCTTGAGAATTGTTATGATATATGTAGCTGACAGTCTTGTGTGGCGTAATACAACTAGGTATTGTAATTAGTGTGGTCACTGACATTATTGAATACATCGTCTAGTATTAATGGCAATACGTCTGTGTTAAAAAGATATACCAAATCAAAAATCATGTTTCAAGAGAATGATTGTAGTAAGTCATTTTAAGTTTCTTTGTGAGCGTAACTGAGTGTCCCCGTCGTCCGGCCATTCTCATATTTTGTGTATAAAAAATAATCGATTATAATGTTGCATATACATGTGTAATTAAACAAAATACAGAGTTGCGTGGACGGTGTTGTCGGAATTTCACTAAAATACCATGTGCAATATAACAGTCGCATAAAACATAGCATGTAAAACATTTACCGTTGAACCTTTCACAGAACCAGAAAAGAAGGCGTTCCAAGGCTGGTATGTGAGTCCGAACAAATTGTTATGAAGAAAAGACGCTGCCTTCGAAACCGTGTCCTTGACCTCATCGGGGGTGTCTGCAAAAAATAATTTGTAAGAAAAAATGGGAAGTCGGATATTAGTTATTATCTTCGTAAACAAAATTTCTAGTTGGCTTATATAACTGTTTTAGTTTTATTGTTGTCAACGATTTTCCATCAGTATTAATACCGATTTATCCTCAGTTTTGAAGTAATTTGCTTTTCTTGAAGTCTCAACTACCTTTTTCCCAATACAGATGCTTTGTTTTCTCATCGAAGACCGCCCACGTGCTCATCAAGGCATTGATGGCCATACCTGTGGTAAACAGGCGATCTTGACCGCGTACCTATATGTAGCAATTAAATAAGCAAAACATCTTATTCGGAACTCAAATAAACGACTGTTTGCTAAAATATGTATTTTTTGCAAACACAAAGTTGAAAGTTTGAGAAAAAAGGTGATGTCATTGCAATTTGATTGAAAATTTAGAAGACTATATTAAGGTACAAAATAACAAATGAACACTAGCCGGCAAAAACCAGCGTTCACTAAGCTTCTATTTAAATTAGTATTATATACCAATTATCATTGAAAAACCTTCAATATTGAATAAAAATGCACATAAAAGCTTACAACACAGTCACTTAACTTATGGATCTTAAAAACCCTACCGCATGATGAATTAGTTACACCCTTTACCCCGGATATTTTGCAGCAGTCATTTCTTCTATTATAGATAGTCATTTTTAGAAGCAATTAACGGCAAACATGCGCATGTGTATGTTTGTGGACTGCAAGAAGCAGCAATAATATTTAAAAATAGCTGTTTATTTTCAATATGTGTGTCTTAAGAGTTGCACATTCTTGCTATTGATAATTATAAATTTATATTGCTAAAACTTATATATGTGTATGCCGTTATGTCGTTGACCACTGTTGACTACATTTTGTGTTACATGTATGTGTACTCATGGGCTTCAAGCCTAATGTATTCTGAAATAAAACCATGAAACCATATTTACCACTGTGTTGTTGTTGCGGTCCAGATCACCGTCTCCCACAAAGTCGTCAAAGTAGATATCTCCCCGACTGTCCACCTGGGTCTGGTTGATCAATACTGAAGTCATGTGATCGTGCAAGACGGCACTCAATAGTTCTTTCACCTCTTCGAGTACCTGAATGACATTATACAATAACAATAAGTTACACTAGCGTCTTATATGGATCAGATACAAACCAATATGATAAACGTCGACCTGGGTTTTAAGCTGTGGAAAACAAGAAACATGTTTTGCCTGTATTAATAATAATGTTGTTTTTTTCATTTATGCATTATTTGCTTTGCATTACAATATTTACCGTCTGACTGGACAAAATAACGGGGCCTCGCATCGCAAATGGTCCAAGAATGGCTAAAAACCGTTTTCAAAACAGGACACTTATATTTCGGACGTTTATGCTAAACGTCGTTGCAAAACAAATGCCG
Source organism: Dreissena polymorpha (assembly GCF_020536995.1). Taxonomy (NCBI): domain Eukaryota; kingdom Metazoa; phylum Mollusca; class Bivalvia; order Myida; family Dreissenidae; genus Dreissena; species Dreissena polymorpha. The sequence goes on along the minus strand of NC_068362.1, from coordinate 15,875,398 downwards.
TTAACATGTGTAATATTGCTAAGTCTTTACCTGTTTGTTTTTTCGCAACGTAAATATGCTTGAATGACCGTGTGTATCCGACAAAAAACGAAAAAAAATATTATGGTGATTACTTTGTAAAAGTTATTGTGTCCTTACCTACTGTAGCCAGGGCATGTTCGTTTATTTCAAGTCCCACCTACCGGGTGTGGTAATTTCTCAGTTTTCTCTTTCCTGGTTATTTCGCCATAGGTTCTGGCCACGAACCAATAGAACTCTATTGCGGACGGATAGTAGAGTAGAGCTAGGTCGTGACGGGAACTGAAGTTTGTTGCGATCATATTCGCTATCAGATTGGAGGTGTTAAGATATATTTGCTGTGAATAGAACAAAAAAACATGCAGTGCGTATGGCGGTTAACATCTTTTAATACGGCTATATTTTACAGGTGAAGATGACGCTGAGCAAGAGTAAAGGACCTAACTACAGTTGACAAAGCCACGGCAAGGTAATGTAAGGTATTGAGCCATAAATGCAATACGAGAATTTGATGGCGGAACAACATAAGTAAAATGTAAATACAATAGCAAATTCAAAGATGATTGTCGTCAATTGTAGGAGGAAAACGAGTGTTGTTGTTTTTTGCTAATAAGGCCAATAAGGAGAGCAAAACAAACTTAGAATTTATTTATTTCGTTTCAATCCTTTTATATTTGTCAATGAATTGTGTTTTACTTATACTGTATTCCCAATGCAAAATAAATAAGTATGCTTTTAATAACTTAATTAAGGAAAACAATCGTTATTAACAGATGAAACGCAATCGCTTGAGATTAAGAAAAACTCATATTGTATAGTAAGAGGAAAGCCGATAGGGTTTGTGGTTGAAAAAACGCAGCCTATTCTTTATTTGACAGCGGAGAGTATGTATTCACAGCAGGCAAAAGAGAACAAAGCGACCATGTGGATTGCAGTATCAAAGTAGATATAACGGATTGTATAATATGCAACACTCTAACACTTATAGTAAGTTTGCCAGTTGATTTCCCTGGAAGAGGCATATTCTATTTGCTTAAATGCAAATTGCTAAATACGGCTTACTGCGTGATTGTGCTGTTTCTATGGGTTGTATCGCACGAGTTGATTGTGTCATGTATTATACGAGCCAATGCGATAAAACTCAACGAAAAACTTCAGTATTGTTAACTATGTAATTTATTAATCACCTCCATACAATAGATTCAAATTTAACATAATTTTTCACCAGATATTTTATTGGAAAGGTGATTGTTTTCACAAGAAAAGTAATGAATCTCACGTTTTGAATACGCAAACAAAGAGTTTGTTTGGCACAGTAAATAAATTGTGCCTGTCGAAACATCGGTCATAACGATATAAATGATATATAACATATACAAGTAGTCCACGTTCCTTGCATTTAATTACGGAAACAGATTTCATATTGTGAAAAATGCTATTCTTCAACAAAAGCTTGTATGTTAAAGAATGACCTTTCCAATTATTTTAGCAAATACATTGCGTGGTCCAAGTTTAACTGATCGTTACCCTGATATCTGGGTCATCCAGTGTGGTTGCTGGTACAACGTCATTTAGAATTGCCGTCGTAATGCCAAACACGGAGTTGGCGGCGACAGTTACGTCAACGTTGTTTGTGTTAAACGGCATCTCAACACCTCTCTTACCCCACTCTATGACCTCGGCAGCGTCTTGAATCTGAAACAGTTGATCAGTTTTACGAATAACATGAGAATATACCACATAATATGATCAGTTCACCGTGGATGTATAAGAAAGAAAAATAACGATTTATAATTATATCATGGGCAGTAAATGTGAATCATAGCTGATTTCAATTTTGACCTTTTTAAATGTAGGCATTATTACCCTGCGTCTACTACAATGTAAGCATTATTACCCTGCGTCTACTACAATGTAAGCATTATTACCCTGCGTCTACTACAATGTAAGCATTATTACCCTGCGTCTACTACAATGTAAGCATTATTACCCTGCGTCTACTACAATGTAAGCATTATTACCCTGCGTCTACTACAATGTAAGCATTATTACCCTGCGTCTACTACAATGTAAGCATTATTACCATGCGTCTACTACAATGTAAGCATTATTACCCTGCGTCTACTACAATGTAAGCATTATTACCCTGCGTCTACTACAATGTAAGCATTATTACCCTGCGTCTACTACAATGTTAGCATTATTACCCTGCGTCTACTACAATGTAAGCATTATTACCCTGCGTCTACTACAATGTAAGCATTATTACCCTGCGTCTACTACAATGTAAGAATTATTACCCTGCGTCTACTACAATGTAAGCATTATTACCCTGCGTCTACTACAATGTAAGCATTATTACCCTGCGTCTACTACAATGTAAGCATTATTACCCTGCGTCTACTACAATGTAAGCATTATTACCCTGCGTCTACTACAATGTAAGCATTATTACCCTGCGTCTACTACAATGTAAGCATTATTACCCTGCGTCTACTACAATGTAAGCATTATTACCCTGCGTCTATTACAATGTAAGCATTATTACCCTGCGTCTACTACAATGTAAGCATTATTACCCTGCGTCTACTACAATGTAAGCATTATTACCCTGCGTCTACTACAATGTAAGCATTATTACCCTGCGTCTACTACAATGTAAGCATTATTACCCTGCGTCTACTACAATGTAAGCATTATTACCCTGCGTCTACTACAATGTAAGCATTATTACCCTGCGTCTACTACAATGTAAGCATTATTACCCTGCGTCTACTACAATGTAAGCATTATTACCCTGCGTCTACTACAATGTAAGCATTATTACCCTGCGTCTACTACAATGTAAGCATTATTACCCTGCGTCTACTACAATGTAAGCATTATTACCCTGCGTCTACTACAATGTAAGCATTATTACCCTGCGTCTACTACAATGTAAGCATTATTACCCTGCGTCTACTACAATGTAAGCATTATTACCCTGCGTCTACTACAATGTAAGCATTATTACCCTGCGTCTACTACAATGTAAGCATTATTACCCTGCGTCTACTACAATGTAAGCATTATTACCCTGCGTCTACTACAATGTAAGCATTATTACCCTGCGTCTACTACAATGTAAGCATTATTACCCTGCGTCTACTACAATGTAAGCATTATTACCCTGCGTCTACTACAATGTAAGCATTATTACCCTGCGTCTACTACAATGTAAGCATTATTACCCTGCGTCTACTACAATGTAAGCATTATTACCCTGCGTCTACTACAATGTAAGCATTATTACCCTGCGTCTACTACAATGTAAGCATTATTACCCTGCGTCTACTACAATGTAAGCATTATTACCCTGCGTCTACTACAATGTAAGCATTATTACCCTGCGTCTACTACAATGTAAGCATTATTACCCTGCGTCTACTACAATGTAAGCATTATTACCCTGCGTCTACTACAATGTAAGCATTATTACCCTGCGTCTACTACAATGTAAGCATTATTACCCTGCGTCTACTACAATGTAAGCATTATTACCCTGCGTCTACTACAATGTAAGCATTATTACCCTGCGTCTACTACAATGTAAGCATTATATACCCTGCGTCTACTACAATGTAAGCATTATTACCCTGCGTCTACTACAATGTAAGCATTATTACCCTGCGTCTACTACAATGTAAGCATTATTACCCTGCGTCTACTACAATGTAAGCATTATTACCCTGCGTCTACTACAATGTTAGCATTATTACCCTGCGTCTACTACAATGTGAGAAACGCTCCATTAGATCAGCTTGATAAATAATAGTAAGTTATAACTAATAATTAAAGACAGTGATTCTTTACATGTTAATTTTGTATGTACTATAACAAAAAGTGGAGAAAGTTTAAAAAAATGAAATCTTAAAGAAAAAAAATATATTTTTGAAAAGCATTTTACCCATGTGGGGACCAACACTACGTCCTCATTTTCGGGAACCTGCTGAAGGAAGTGACGTAGATAAAAGTAGGTTCTACAGTCTATAGCATTGATATTACTATCATTCGATTTGGACGATATGCGTATTTCTTTAAGGCGTCAAAAACGGACGTGACATTCGTATTCTGAGATTGCCATTGCGCATGCGTCTCAGGAAACTCGTCTTTCATTTCCGCCAGCAGCGAACCAAGTCCTAGATTGACAAAGGTGTCGTCGAAGTCAGGTGGTATCATGAACGCGTGCAAATAGCCGTTTCTGAAAGTATTAGAATAAGGAAAAAAAATATTAATAAAATATCTTTTAAACCTACCATATAACGTTCAATATTTTTAATTTAATAGATGAAGTTGTGTATTTTTTCATTACGTAGACTCACAAACTTCTAATTTTGTTATATAACCGAAAACTCGAAAAAAGGAACCCATTTAATTAGCTTTGTACTTCTTAATAACATTTTTGACGAAAAAGGGAAACCTAACTGAAAGGAAAAAAGGAACGTTTTAATATTTTGCTTTCTACATAATTTAATTTAAGTCAACGTACACAGAAGCAAGAAGCCTTGCCATGATCACTTCAATATCATGCAGACCAATTTTATCCAAAAATTGTTCGAACGCCGAAAAATTTGTGGATGCAGCAATGTCGAAGAAATGGTGCAGATTGTACGGATAGCTTGACCAAGCTTTAAAGGTTGCGTTGTATTTCTGAGGCCAAAACGTCATCAGCGAATTAGAATAGTTCACGTTTTTGTCGTGGTATTCTGCGATTGACCTTACCGCGGCGGTCATGGCTTCTTCAGTTGGCTTCGGTCCGTTTCCATAGCGAAAGGACTCGAGAATGCATGACGCAATCCACGCAGTCGCGAACATGTTGTCGTCATAGATTTTGAACGCCTCGCGCATAAGGAATAATTCTTCGTGTCCATGGAAATAAAATCTTACGTCACTCTCCCACATTCCGCGTTTCTTTTCCCAGAACAGCGGTGGAATAAAGGGAGTGTCTCGTTTCACTTGCTCTGACGTAACGATATTGAACAAGGATTCAACGGTAGATTTTGCTACATTTCTACTCAATTTTTCAGCATGTGAAGTGGGAATTAACACCGTGATCGCGACATGAATTAGAAACAACTGTTGACATTTACACATGATCTTTAGATGAGTATCCATTTTCATACTTTGATTCCACTTGCGGGTTACACTGAAAAAGAACATTGACGCCCATAAAAGTAACATATGTACGTGTGTTGAAGATAAACTGGTTATGAGATTTATCTAGTGTAAACCATTGACTTCATTTGAGCGCGATACGCTATCTGAAAGTTTAAAAATAAGAACTTTTCATCAAATTGAACTACATTGAAAAGTAGCAAATCAGGATCCAAACTGTTTGCAAAGGCCTTCAAAATTCGGTTCCAGCGCTAAAAGGGTTAAGAACATTGATTACATAGAAGTTCATTTAAACTATAATGAATTGGAATCGTGCGTGTTGTTATAAAGGTTCCGAAATCGACCGATTTTATTTAACAAGAATATTAAACTTTTCGTTTACATCAGATAACGTCGTACTGTTCTGGAAGGCCGCTCAATTTTGACTTGCCCGTCTGACCCAGACATCAGCCTTTCTTACCGTTCAGACTTTGATCACAGATTGCTACTGTATGCACATAGTTTTCATTCCTAGGGATTCTGGCACGCTTATCTGAAATGTCTCCTATCTAGGTCTTAAAAGCAGGTCTATATCAAAATCTTTTCCGTATAAGGTCAACGAATACGCAATGCAAATAGTTGTTCTATATCTTTGTCAAATTTTCCCATACGAGCATTTAAACTGAAACTCGCCCATGCTTTGCAAACCGCTTTAAACAGTAGTTAAATTTACACGCAAACACAATGTCATACTATTGTTTGAAAATACGAGACAGTGCGTTATAAATATAGTAACAGAAAGTTTATTTAAGTGTTAAGCATGTACAGCTCATCGTCATAAACAGTAAAGTAATTATGCCAACATACATGTACAAACACATACGTCAAAATAGAAACAACACACATAACAAGAAAAAGTGAAAGTAAATACATACAATTAAATTTACTTAATTGTTTTCATGAGAATGTAGGATGTATGAGAAGAGTTGTTCTGTATTAAACAAGTAACCTGAAAATTTAAGGTGATTGAAATTATGCAGTAATATACTATATACAAAACATCAATTTAGGAAAAAAAAGAAGATATTCTACCATACATGTATATTTTATCGGCTCTTATTTTATAATAAATGTTTTGAATAGGAAATTATTTAGACGAATAAACTAGATTTTCTTATCTCGTTCAATAAGTTTTAAGATACAAACAAAGTTGATCTTTTTATGTAACTATAAGGTATATTTGTTTCCTAAATTTGTCATATAAAGAACATCTTAGATCAAATTGGAACTCCTCTTCGATTTTATTAGGTGTACACAATTTAATGTTTAATTTAACATTAAAATATTCTTTTAATGGTTTGGTTTGATCCACTAGTCTTTTTTTATAAATACAACATGGGAGGGCAATCTCAAAAGTGCTATTATGTTTTGAAATTTTAAATTTTCAGTTTTGTCTAAGTACATAAACCTTCGAAAAGTGGTTTAAGTGTCATTTAGTGATTCACATACATGCGCCATTTTGAAATAAACACATCTTGTACTACTGCAAAATTTTAAAACATAGCTGTTTATATGAGCCTTGTTCTGAGAAAACTGGGCGTAATGCATGTGCGTAAAGTGTCGTCCCAAATTAGCCTGCACAGTCCGCACAAGCTAATATGGGACGACTCTTTCCGCTTTTATGACATTTTTCGTTTAAATGGGCCTTTTCTAAGCAAACATTCAATTTAGGCGCACAGTTTCGTCCTGATTAGCCTGTGCGGACTGAACATGCAAATCTGGGACGACACTTTACGCACATGCATGATGCCCAGTTTTGTCAGAACGCGACTCATATTAACAGATTTTAGGATATAAACACACTTCATTCAACTTTACATCTTGCAAAAGTTATTATACATTATAAGATACATCAACCCCAGCGGATTTTACACATGTATTACAGCATAGCTAAGCGGTTATTTTGGTCATATCAGTTATATCCTACCCAGCGGATTTTACACATTTACATGCATTTAAATACATTATTGCATTTTTTATTCATGTTTTACGGACAATTCGTAAGTGTTTGAAAATTTGGACAAAGCCAGCATGTTGGTCACATAAGTGTACGGCTGAGAACTCCAAAACGGCCAGTAGTCCGGATAGTTGTTGTAACCATGGAAATCTATGGGAACAGAATGCCCATCTACACCCTTCTTGATAAGTTCCTGATATTCTTTTTCGTCTATGATCCCTTCTACAGCGACCATCATGTCTTGGTAACCATGTGGTTTCTGCCCTGGTGTGAGGCTGTTTCGGTTAATCGGGTAATAAAAAGGCAGCGCCTGCAAGTAGCCAGACGCGACATTTGAGCCACGCTCGGGAAAAAACAGGGTTTAATGCACGTGCGTAAAGTGACGTCTCAGATAAGCCTGTGCAATGTGTACAGGCTAATCAGGTTTGACACCTTTCTCTAAGACTGGATTTTCATTAAAAAGCAACATTTGTTCGATGAAAAATGCCACAAAAGCGGAAAGTGGTGTCCCCGATTAGCCTGTGTGGCGGAAAGTGGTGTCCCCGATTAGCCTGTGTGGCGGAAAGTGGTGTCCCCGATTAGCCAGTGTGGATGGACTTAACACATTTATCTTGGACGACACTTACGCACATGCAATAAGATCAGTTTCACAGAGCGCGGCTCATTTGCTTTTACGTCGAAACACGACAAAACATCATCGCACAAGCCAGTTTTAAACACGACAAAACATCATCGCACAAGCCAGTTTTACACGACAAAACATCATCGCACATGCCAGTTTTACACGACAAAACATCATCGCACAAGCCAGTTTTACACGACAAAACATCATCGCACAAGCCAGTTTTACATGACAAAACATCATCGCACAAGCCAGTTTTACACGACAAAACATCATCGCACAAGCCAGTTTTACACGACAAAACATCATCGCACAAGCCAGTTTTACACGACAAAACATCATCGCACAAGCCAGTTTTACACGAAAAAACATCATTGCACAAGACAGTTTTACACGACAAAACATCATCACACAAGCCAGTTTTACACGACAAAACATCATCGGACATTTCAGTTTTACACGACAAAACATCATCGCACAAGCCAGTTTTACACGACAAAACATCATCGCACAAGCCAGTTTTACACGACAAAACATCATCGCACAAGCCAGTTTTACACGACAAAACATCATCGCACAAGCCAGTTTTACACGACAAAACATCATCGCACAAGCCAGTTTAACACGACAAAACATCATCGCACAAGCCAGTTTTACACGACCAAACATCATCGCACAAGCCAGTTTATTAGGAATTTCTTTATATATAAAAATGTATCGATCATTTAATAGAAATTCATTTTACGTGCATTTCGAGACACAAACGTTAGAAAATATACAAATACGAGAACCTTTACATGGATAGAAGTGGACAAATTATTCTAAATGAAAACATATACTGTTTTTACAAATATTGTGATACATTCTTAACATGAAAACCGCATAGAAAAAATAAAAATCAAGACATGCATCTATCGTACCAGAATGTACCTGCTAAATGCCACTATGCATACCAATGAGTGGACAGTCATCTTGTGAATTTATTTTGAAAAGTATATACGCATAAAAAGGGCATAATGCATGTGCGTAAAGTGTCATCACAGATTAGCCTGTACAGTCCGCACAGGTTGATCAGGGACGACACTTTCCGCCCAAATTGGATTTTCGCTAAGAAAAGACTTCCTTTTAACAAATAACGTCATAAAAGCGAAAAGTGTCGTCCCTGATTAGCCCGTACAGACTGCACAGGCTAATCTGGGACGACACTTTACGCACATTCATAATGCCCAGTTTTCTCAGAACGCGACTCATATAAAGTTTCAAGGTGATATGTCTTTAAGTTTGAAGATATACCCGGAAAAAATTAACTATAAAAAGTAAAAAATGGCAATAACTCAAGAGACATAACTCCGAATTCAGCTGGGTATCGAACTTGACCTGCATCATATGCTAACACACATTTTATAAATTTTGGTAAAGATACAATATAAAGTGGTCCAGTAAGAGACAGGGGACCAAAACGTCCGAATTCATACAGTCACGGACTTACTGACTGACATTAGAGAAACGATATGCCTCATTAGCATGGAAACCCTGCAAACAATACGAAAATACCTTGCAACAAATACAAAAATACCTTGCAAACAATACGAAATACCTTGCAAATAATACGAAAATACCCTGCAAATAATACGAAAATACCTTGCAAACAATACGAAAATACCTTGCAAACAATACGAAAATACCTTGCAAACAATACGAAAATACCCTGCAAACAATACGAAAATAACATGCAAACAGTACAAAAATACCTTGCAAACAATACGAAAATACCTTGCAAACAATACGAAAATAGCATGCAAACAATACGAAAATACCTTACAAACAATACGAAAAGACCCTGCAAACAACACAAAAATAACATGCAAACAATACGAAAATACCTTGCAAACAATACGAAAATACCTTGCAAACAATAAGAAAATACCTTGCAAACAATACGAAAATACCTTGCAAACAATACGAAAATACCTTGCAAACAATACGAAAATACCTTGCAAACAATACAAACATACCCTGCAAACAATACAAAAATATCCTGCAAACAATACGAAAATACCTTGCAAACAATACGAAAATACCCTGCAAACAATACAAACATACCCTGCAAACAATACAAAAATATCCTGCAAACAATACGAAAATACCCTGCAAACAATCTGAAAATACCTTGCAAACAATACGAAAATACCTTGCAAACAATACGAAAATACCTTGCAAACAATACGAAAATACCTTGCAAACAATACGAAAATAACTTGCAAACAATAAGAAAATACCTTGCAAACAATACGAAAATACCTTGCAAACAATACGAAAATACCCTGCAAACAATCTGAAAATACCCTGCAAACAACACGAAAATACCCTGCAAACAACACGAAAATACCCTGCAAACAATACGAAAATACCCTGCAAATAATACGAAAATAACTTGCAATTAATACGAAAATACCTTGCAAACAATACGGAAATACATTGCAAACAATACGAAAATTACTTGCAAACAATACGAAAATACCTTGCAAACAACACGAAAATACCTTGCAAACAACACGAAAATACCCTGCAAATAATACGAAAATAACTTGCAAACAATACGAAAATACCTTGCAAACAATACGGAAATACATTGCAAACAATACGAAAATTACTTGCAAACAATACGAAAATATCCTGCAAACAATATTAAAATACCTTGCAAACAATAGAATTAATTAAATAAAAATTATACCGTGGACCCTTTAACAGATCCGGAAAAGAAGGCATTCCATGGCTGGAATTGGTTGCTGAGGACATTTTTTTGTAGGAAGGACACTGACCTCGACACCGTGTCCTTCACTTCCGGTGGGGTGTCTGAAGAAAGTTTAACACGTTTTCGTATATAATTTGATTCGCGTTCTGGGAAAACTGGGTATAATGCATGTGCGTAAATTTCTTCCAAGATTAGCCTGTGCAGTCCACACAGGCTAATCTTGGAGAACGCTTTCCGCTTGTATGGTATTTTCCGTGTAAAGGAAGTCTCTTCTAAGCAAAAATCCAGGTTATGAGGAATGTTTATTTCTAGATTATCATGTGCGGTCTGCACAGGCTAATCTGGGACGACACTTTACACACACGCGTTAAGCTCTGTTTTCCCAAAGCAAGGCGCATGTATATGCCGATTGTCTTGTACTTATTCGGTGTGTGCTATGTATGTTTTTCTATTGTAACAAAACAATATTTACCTAGTTGTATTTTATTTGAAACATTGATTGTCTGTAATCATAGCACATATGCAGACGCAAATATTTCTTTTATATAAGAAATAAACTTCCGCATTGCCTCTTACCATGTTCCCAATACAGGTGCTTCGTTTCATCATCAAAGACCGTCCACGTGCTCAGCAGGGCGTTGATGGCCATACCTGTTGTAAACAGGCGATCTTGTCCACGTACCTGGCGGTTAAAGAATCACTTGTTGTCGTATTGTCGAACTTTTAGATCGGATAGCATGCATCGATTTTGTCCCAAGAATGTTATAGTGTTCCGTTTCATCATGTTTTTTATTGATAGGTTGTCTCACCATCAATATGATAATGTTTAGACGATTTTAACTTTGTGTTTTCATTGTTTTATTGAATCGTTATATCAGTCTTTAAAGTAATCTTTGTTAAATTGACCAATTATAGAACAATTCACATAAAATTTAAGCTACACCGAGATATAAGTTATTATTAAGCTTACAACTGTAACCAATTAATATGTAAAAAGAGAGAACAATATTCGCGTATATATGTATACCACTGTATTATTGTTGTGGTCCATATCTCCGTCCCCGAGGAAATCGTCGACGTATGCGTGACCTTGATCGTCCAGTCGGGTCTGGTTCAGCAAATCGGAGGTCATGTGGTCATGCAGGGCTGAGCTTAGACGTGTCTTGACTTCAGCAAGAATCTGTAAGGAAGGACATATCGAATACCTTCAGAGCTAAGACGTGTCTTGACTTCAGCAAGAAACTGTAAGGAAGAACATATCGTACACCTACAGAGCAAATACGTGTCTTGACTTCAGCAAGAAACTGTAAGGAATGACATATCGTATACCTTCAGAGCTAAGACGTGTCTTGACTTCAGCAAGAAACTGTAAGGAAGAACATATAGGACTCATACATAGCAAAAAATACGTGTCTTGACTTCGGCAAGAATATGTGCGGAAGAAACATTAAGTACACCTACAGAGCTAAGACGTGTCTTGACTTGAGCAAGAATCTGTATAAAAGAACATTTACCATACCACCGCATTGCTATCTACCTGATATAACGTTGCTTGATATATTTTCTTATATCATGGTCAACAGGAAGTTCTTATATCAGTCATGTGTGGAGGATGGTCATATTACTCGGTATCAACTATAACGTAGCCATTTGTAGTAAAAGCGAATCAGATTCAACAAAACAAACAATTTGATACCAAGATGTAATGTATGTTAAACACAAAACGCAACACAAACAGCAAAAAATAATAAGCGCGCGTGCTCATTACGTTATTAATAACACGTCGAACGACAAAAGTCATATTCTTTCCCGCTAAAACTGCAGCCTTTTAGTGATATTTTTCATTATTTCTTTGAAATCGGGGACGTAGAGGTATAATACACAGAAAAACAGGTTACCGCCTGATCTTTTTGTAATATATCAGGCTCGGCAGGAATAAAATAACAGCCTCGGCAAGCCTCGCCGTTATATCATTCTAAGCCTCGCCTGATATATTACAAAACGATCAGGCAGTAACCTGTTATTCTCTATATAATACTACCAAGGTATGGCAAGATTTACTTAATGGCCAGTCATCTATAAGCGACTCTTTGTATGCATGTCTTCACGGTTTAATCTACTAAGAAACCATTAAAAGTGAACGGACCAAATTGTACAAGTCCAAGATTGTGGTTGGATTTGCAAATTGTCTAATACATATCGTCGTTAAGTTACATAATTTCATTTTTTTTAAATAAGGCGAGAAGTGCCCTGTATTTAATAAGAGCTAATACTGTTTTGTTTCTTTAAATTCATTGTACATTATGTTCATGAGTTGTCACATTGGATATACAAACACATTGTACATTATGTTCATGAGTTGTCACATTGGATATACAAACACAAAGGGTACATTATGTTCATGAGTTGTCACATTGGATATACAAACACAAAGGTTACATTATGTTCATGAGTTGCCACATTGGATATACAAACACAAAGTGTCGTCGTAATTGAAATAGTCGTCTGGTCCTTTGTTCTTCTATTGACTTGTCGGCATTGCGTCTGTATCACAGTATGAATAGTATGCGTAGACTGCATATTTATGCCGTAACAATACACAATGTAAAACAAAATATATGAGGGTATGTTTATAGAATTCAAAAGAAAACACATTTATGTTACATTCACATTCACGTTCCGAACACAATTGTTGAAATACAATTATTGCCTTAAACAGATTTATGAGCTAAACTAGAACATGGTACTCGATATCCAGCGAATCGCATATTAAAACATGGATATTGACCTAATTCTTACTTACTGGGTGCGGTATTACTCCATTATGCTCTTTCCTGGTAATTTCTCCGTAGGTTCTGGCCACGAACCAGTAGAACTCAACAGCGGACGGGTAGTAGAGAAGAGCAAGGTCAGGACGGGAACTGAAGTTTGTCTCGATCATATAGGCAATCAGATTAGATGTGTTGACGTAAATTTGCTGAAATAATGCCAATTTCATCATGATCATAGGTATTCTTTTTGTCTTTAGAACGCGTATTACTTTATCCATATTATTGTTACAGTTTAGTATGAATGTGTAAATAAGCTAAACATTTTGAATACCAGCAGTCATATTTATATGTTGATCAATGCTTTGATGAGCGTTTATAGAATAAAGGTAAATATATGTGAAGACCTGCAGGCATATTCGTCTGTAATTAGATGCTTTCACGAGAATAAATTAAATTTGTCACAATAATTTCTTGATTTAAGTTACATAAAACATTGGTCCAGCATTATTATAAATGTCTATATACCATGATATCTGGGTCATCTAGTGCGGTTGCTGGGACAACGTCATTGAGGATTGCAGTCGTGATGCCAAATACGGAGTTTGCGGCGACGGTTACGTCAACGTTGTTGGTTTGGAACGGCATCTTGACGCCGCGATCTCCCCACTCTTTGACGTCATCAACGTCTTGAATCTATCATGAAAACGATGAAACAACCTCAAATAATTGTTATAAATAGGACGAATGAATTCCCCAAATACAAATGTTAATTGTGATCCAATTAGCTATCCTCTGAACATAATTATATTTTGAAATATATTGCTAATGTTGACGTAATGTACATATTGTCTGAAAGAAAAAAAAAGTTATGTGGATTGAAATGTGAAATATAGAGAATAATAGGTTAGTGTTGATTATAGATCAGGTTTATCATGCGAGGCTTAGAAAACAAAAAGCACGAGCCTTGGCGAGTGCTTTTTCGTTTTCGTGCCGAGCATGATAAACCTGATCTATAATCAACACTAACCTATTATTCTATTTATCCCACTTTTTATTCGGTAAACTTTTTTTATTTAAACAAAATAAGTTTTCTTGAGTGTTTGTCGTACTTTGATAATGACTGTAGTGTAACCAAGGTCAGTGTATTACTCCGCGTTCCAAAAATAACCGCTGATCAAATAATCATTTTTTAAATCAGAATATCGTTCTGTAACAAAGTGTCGAGCGTTATAAATTACAATTTTTATCATATTGAATGGCAAATCTTTAAGTTTGATGATATCAATATGACATTAAGTTGTTATATAAAAGGAACTACATTTGTTTACAACGTTGCCTAACACCACACACAATTCACTTTCGATATCAAACTATCGAGTCGATCACGAGGTGCACAATATTTGCTTCTTTGTTATAATATGTGGTTATTTCGTGACGAAATAACAAAGATTACTTGGATTTAAGCTAATTATGTACATTAACATTTTGAATGTTGAAAGTGGCACCAAAGAATTGTGAGGCAAAGTTGTTCGAACTAGAGAAAGACATTTGCTGGTGAAGTGACTGGGTGGGGCGAACATCAAGATCAACTTGTTCGACGGTAGACAGTGGTTGTCTAGGCTGCATTTCGGCCATAGTTTCGGTGCATGAAGGTGAACAAGAGGAATCTGTTGGATTGTAACATTTACTGGACTGAGCAAGAATGATCACTTTTGCTGCTGTTCAACAGATATGTTGGAATAATTGGTTATGGACTGGACATTTTTGTGCCCTGTTATGGCCATGGTTTCAGTGGGTGGAATGTTTGCATTTCGAAGTTTTTGGACCAGTAATTTGCGAACTGAGTGGTTCGTTATTCTCTTGTGCTTGAGAAAGCCGGCGTCTTTTGCCATGGCCTTCAGCATCTGACCTAACTTGTTGACACCCAATTGTTGACGCAAGAATCACCGGGATGCAGTGTCATTTGTGCGTATTGCCAGGTAGAAAAGATGCTTTGAAGAAAAATCAGATGGACGCATATCCGAGTACAGCTTGTAAATGAACACAGGATTTCTTGGTCCAGACGATTGTTTTCTACGGTCAAAGGGGAGCAACTCGAACTGACTTCTTCAAAGGGGAGCAACAACAACAGAACCTATTTGCATAGTGTTAAATTTACCTAATACTAGGTTTTAATGACAATAAATGACAAAAAACTCGTTTTTGCTAATTTCCTTTGTTTTAAGGTCATTAAGATTGACAAACATTTGAGATTGTTTTTATTATTGATGCACTTGGCAAATACAGGTGACGAGGTGCGTGGGAAAAAGTAGTCCCGGTTCGGCAGTTGATGACGTCATTTCGTGCCATTGATTATAGCCTTGCAGTTGATTATAGATGAAATTTAATCAACGGGGCTTTAATCAACCGATTTCGCTGTAAAAGTGGGATAATTTTTTTTTTATGACCATTAAACAGACAATATTACAAGGGTTTTAATTTGAATATGTCCGTTACAGTGCTAGAAAAATGCTGATATAGTTGCAGTTATTTCAACATGAATTAGTATTCAAATCCATAATCAAGCGATCACGTTGTTACACACGGTCCTTATAACGTACAGACCATAATGCTAATATAATGTTATGTACTTTACCCATGTTGGGACCAGCGCGACATCCTCGTCTTTAGGAACCTGCTGCAGGAAGTGACGTAGGTAAAAATACGTTCGGCTGTCTATAGCGTTAATATTGGAGTCGTTCGACTTTGGGCGATATGCGTATAGTTTTAACGCGTCGAAAACGGAAGTGACGTTGGTATTCTGAGATCGCCATTGCGCATGCGTTGCGGGAAATTCTTCTTTCATTTCTGCCAAAAGAGCTCCAAGTCCTAGGTTGACGAAGGTGTCGTCGAAATCGGGAGGTATCATAAAAGCCTTTAGATACATGTCCCTAGATAATAAAGAAAGCGGCTTTGGTCACGTGCGGCCTATGTTGGCTTCAAATTGTGACATACTGCATGATAGCGTTTGTGTTTTGTTTCATGGATAAAAATAACTTACAATTCCATTCGACTTGCAATCACCAATTGAAAAGATCTACAAGTTTATAATATCCAGATATAAATAGATACAACTTGGCACATACTAGTAATATGTAAACAAAGGCATTTATTTACGTAACTGATTTTAACATTCAAAAGTTTAATAACTAAAATTTTCCCTATATTAATTCATCGAAAGAGTTATCAGGTGGGGAATCAGGACTTTTAATGTGTCACAGAACTTAACCCTTACTAATTCAGAAGCATTATCAATATGGTTATCTAGCATAAATTCATGGCAGCCTGCGAATAACTCACAGGCTGTCCGTGCTTGATAATGTTTGATGCTCATCAGTATCGAAAAGTTAAAAAGGACGCCTGTAAAGCTTGAACCTGGTAAGAAAGGTCTTTCTTAAATTGATTTTTAAATTGACTACACACACTTCGAATTGCATATCTAAGTAGTGAAGAATGAACAAAACACCACTTACACGGATAGAAGAACATAACAACCACTTACACGGATGGAAGAACAAAACAACCACTTACATGACAGGAAGAACATAACAATCACTAACATGTATGGAAGAACATAAACACCACTGTTATTGATGAAAGAGCATAACCACCACTTACACGGATAAAAGAACCTAACAACCACTTACACGGCAGGAAGAACATAACAACCACTTACATGGATGGAAGAAAATGACCACCACTTACATCGATAGAAGAACATAACCACCACTTAAACGGATAAAAGAACATAATCACCACTTCCATGGGTGGAAGAACATAACG